>NC_061834.1:34170149-34177649 GCF_019202785.1 Penaeus chinensis | reverse complement strand
TCCCAAGGGCCCGGCTGGACGCTGACGAGACACGGGAGTGGGGTTGACCCTCGCTCGCGACCTTGCCGAATCCTTCATGACCTCTGGCGTGGTGCGGGACGTAACTTACGAGTCTAACGTTTACTTTTAATCTATTTGGAAATTAGATAGATATATGGATGGATCACACACACACACACACACACACACACACACACACACACATATACTGTGTACACACACAATGTAGTGGTTTTCAAAGTTGGTTAGCCTCAGAGTGCTTAAGTACCTAATTATTCTGGGGATTAAACGCCTACAGGAGGTGTTATGGATATTCAGTAAATCTAGTATGAACTATTAACAGTACATCATCCTTCTTCCAGAGCTTTGGGATGTGTGGCCGCCAGAGAACGCCTAAGATATTGTCAATGGGTCTGGGGTGACTGATACCACTGCGTAGCACTCGCTCAGGGTTTATTCAGTAGCGGTCAAACCTGTTAATACATCAATTGTAAAAATGCAAAAATATACAAAGCCACTAAATAACAACTGGGTTCTGTAATAAACACCGTGGGTTTTTAACTCTGCAATAAAAGCAGCACCGTGGGTTCCTGATTCTGTAATAGACACCGTGGTGTTTTTGACTGCAATAAGCACAACACCGTTGGTTTTTGACTGCAATAAGCACAATACCGTGGGTTTTTGACTGCAATAAGCACAACACCGTGGGTTTTTGACTGCAATAAGCACAACACCGTGGGTTTTTGACTGCAATAAGCACAACACCGTGGGTTTTTGACTGCAATAAGCACAACACCGTGGGTTTTTGACTTTGCAATAATGCAGCACCGTGGGTTTTTGACTCTGCAAGAATGCAGCACCATGGGTTTTTGACTCTGCAAGAATGCAGCACCGTGAGTATTTGACTCTGCAAGAATGCAGCACCGTGGGTTTTTGACTCTGCAAGAATGCAGCACCGTGGGTATTTGACTCTGCAAGAATGCAGCACCGTGGGTTTTTGACTGTGCAAGAACGCAGCACCGTGGGTTTTTGACTGTGCAAGAATGCAGCACTGTGGGCTTTTTGACTCTGCAAGAATGCAGCACCGTGGGTTTTTTGACTCTGCAAGAATGCAGCACCGTGGGTTTTTGACTGTGCAAGAACGCAGCACCGTGGGTTTTTGACTGTGCAAGAATGTAGCACCGTGGGTTTTTTGACTCTGCAAGAATGCAGCACCGTGGGTTTTTTGACTCTGCAAGAATGCAGCACCGTGGGTTTTTGACTGTGCAAGAACGCAGCACCGTGGGTTTTTGACTGTGCAAGAATGCAGCACCGTGGGTTTTTTGACTCTGCAAGAACGCAGCACCGTGGGTTTTTTGACTCTGCAAGAATGCAGCACCGTGGGTTTTTGACTGTGCAAGAACGCAGCACCGTGGGTTTTTGACTGTGCAAGAATGTAGCACCGTGGGTTTTTTGACTCTGCAAGAATGCAGCACCGTGGGTTTTTTGACTCTGCAAGAATGCAGCACCGTGGGTTTTTGACTGTGCAAGAACGCAGCACCGTGGGTTTTTGACTTTGCAAGAATGCAGCACCGTGGGTTTTTTGACTCTGCAAGAACGCAGCACCGTGGGTTTTTGACTGTGCAAGAATGCAGCACCGTGGGTTTTTGACTCTGCAAGAATGCAGCACCGTGGGTTTTTGACTCTGCAAGAACGCAGCACCGTGGGTTTTTAACTGTGCAAGAATGTAGCACCATGGGTTTTTGACTGTGCAAGAATGTAGCACCGTGAGGTTTTGACTCTGCAAGAATGCAGCACCGTGAGTTTTTGACTGTGCAAGAATGTAGCACCGTGGGTTTTTGACTCTGCAAGAACGCAGCACCGTGGGTTTTTGACTGTGCAAGAATGTAGCACCGTGGGTTTTTGACTGTGCAAGAATGTAGCACCGTGGGTTTTTGACTGTGCAAGAATGTAGCACCGTGGGTTTTTGACTGTGCAAGAATGTAGCACCGTGGGTTTTTGACTGTGCAAGAATGTAGCACCGTTGGTTTTTGACTGTGCAAGAACGCAGCACCGTGGGTTTTTGACTGTGCAAGAATGTAGCACCGTGGGTTTTTGACTGTGCAAGAACGCAGCACCGTGGGTTTTTGACTATGCAAGAACGCAGCACCGTGGGTTTTTGACTGTGCAAGAACGCAGCACCGTCGGTTTTTGACTGTGCAAGAATGTAGCACCTTGGGTTTTTGACTGTGCAAGAATGTAGCACCGTGGGTTTTTGACTGTGCAAGAACGCAGCACCGTGGGTTTTTGACTATGCAAGAACGCAGCACCGTGGGTTTTTGACTGTGCAAGAACGCAGCACCGTGGGTTTTTGACTGTGCAAGAACGCAGCACCGTGGGTTTTTGACTCTGCAAGAACGCAGCACCGTGGGTTTTTGACTCTGCAAGAACGCAGCACCGTGGGCGTTTGATGTCCGGTAATTTGCAGGATTTCTTCGTCTCGCGCTTGCAGTCGTCGCGCGCTGCCCTTTCCGCCGTCTGTTGCCGACAGGGATGCACTCCGCCCTCGGCTCCGTGTTACGTCGTCTTGACAATAAGCGCCCTCTGCGTTTGACTGTGGCCGCCGGAGAACGCCTAAGATATTGTCAATGGGTCGGGGGTGACTGATACCACTGCGTAGCACTCGCTCAGGGTTTATTCAGTAGCGGTCAAACCTGTTAAATAATACATCGATTGTAAAAATGCAAAAATATACAAAGCCACTAAATAACAACTCACGTTAGATTATATAATAAGAACTTCCTACACATATTGGATACATACGCATTGCGGGAACAGTCAGAAATCAGAATAACGGTCTGATTCCAGAATGATGTAGGGCGTCTCGACGGCACGGAGGTTCCCCTCGAACTGCCCTCACACTATGAACATACACAGGCTACAACGTCAAGTAACATTCTACTTCATATGTTATACATTAGTTAGGTCGCGATCGTGTTATCTCACAGCATTGATCATATGAAGAGCCGTCACCACTTCCTATGGCACGACCCCTCACACAAACACGTTTCTTGACAGGTCAGCTCTTATGACTGATACGGACCATGTGTTGACCCGGTGGTACTCGCCGACGCCTTCCCAGCGGTCGTGACATAGAAGATGAATTTATACCATACGGGCCTCTCCGTATTGTTACAGAATACATGATATACCAAATATACGATATACGAGCTGCTGATATGAAGTATGTGATATAACAGCGGCTACAGGATGAGAGGAACATTGTTGTATCTGCCTTGTATATTTGCTAACACACACACACACACACACACACACACACACACACACACACACACACACACACACACACACACACACACACACACACACACACACACAGACACATATATATGTATGTATATATATATACACATATATATGAATATACACACACACATATATATGGATATAGATAAATAAATAGATTGCTAGATAAATATAAATAGATAGACTGATAGACATAGATGTAGATATACGCACATACATATTCATATATCTAACTACAACAATTTTGCAACAGCCCCTCATCCCACAAAGGGTAACGAATCCATATAAAAACAGCAATCCAGCATTAAGCGGATTGACTTGAAGGGTGAAATACCAAATGTATTTCCGGTCCCAGGGAGAGCACTAATTTTTCATTCTTATTAATCATGAGCTTACTTTTGGCATTATCCGCATGTTCCTTATTCTCCGATCAAAAAGACATGGTTAAATACAAACTCAGGGATTATGTATGCTTAGTCCTTCCCTCAAGCAACCCCAAAATGAAATTGGCTTGGTGCTGACCCCTCCGTGCAAGGTGCATTATTATCATTAACATTATTGCTATCATTATCATTTTCGTTATTATTATTATTATCATTATTATTATTATCATTATGACTACTATTATTATCATTATTATTATTATTATTATTATCATTATTATCATTATTACTATTATTATGATTATTGTTGTTGTTTTGCCATTGTTGTTGTAGTTGTTCCTATTATTATTATTTTATCAGGAGTAGTATCATTATCATCATCATCGTCGTCATCATCATCATCTTTATCATCACCATTACTACTAATATTATTATTATCTTTGTCATTTTGTTTGTTTCGTGTTTGCTACACACGATACCTGCGTTGATTTAATTATTGTAATGTTCCTGTTTTTTACTTTTTAATCTCTTTAGTGGTACACTGATAACCGAAATAATATTTCCGCTTTCCCTAATAGTTGTCACATGGATTTTTTTCTTATTAATATTAAATACTCGCAACGTACAAACATTTGTTTTCCTTCTTTTTTTTGAAAATACAGATACTACAGTCTTAGAATCAGTAGACTCCTACATAGACAACAAGAACGCTTATTCTGACATATACTGAAATTACTTTTCTTTAACGAGCGTCCCTTCTTCATTAATGTTTAGCATCTCCTCCGCCAATAGCAAGTCAGCCAGGATAAGTTACCAGCTAGTAAATATGGAAGCGTCGAGCAGGCAGGATCGGCAGTGCCACGCTTTCAAGGCCGACCGTGCCAGTGTGTCCAGAACCCGTGCAAGCGCCACAACATGAACATGGAGACTCCACAGCTCGCAGTACGTGAATTTGGACGATATATTTCATAAAATATAACAACAAATATACACGGACTTCTACTACAGTGGATATGATACAGTGACTGCTGTAAGGATATCAAGTGTAGCCAGTACTGCATGTTACATGATATGTATCTTAAACATGATTGATGTATCATTAATGTTTCCTCATATGCGTGTATACACTTAATCTCAAACATAGATGTGTGTGTATATATACACATTAATGCAAGCAAGTTCATTTGTACGTATACATGTGTGTATGTCAAGGCCAAGGTTGATCTTACAACAATGGTTGGCTGTTCGGACAGCTGATTAACGCATCCTTGCAGTATTGTCGCTCAGCATCACGTCAGTCTACTAAAAGACAGAACTCAACAAAAAGTTAATTGTATAATTAAAACTTAACATTTCAACAGAATATGACATCGACAAGGGATTGTGAGTGGCAACTGGACTGGGACACAGTAATACAGTATAAGTAAACTTTGTGCAAACAGAACGAGCTACCATTGTTGCAAACTAGGACTGAGGAGAAAGGTCGAGAGTGCAGTGACAGTATATATGAGCGTGAACATAACTAGTCTACGTTGTCACAACGGAAACGCAGAGGAAGGTAAATTTACGAAAAACTAAAATGTGGGATGGTTCGTGGTAATGATGTCAACTAAATAGACAAAGGGAAAATGAGTAAAAGAGAGAATATAGATAGACAGACTGAAACGTGTACACTCAAAGACATACACAGATACAGGAAGAGAGAGAGAGAGAGAGAGAGAGAGAGAGAGAGAGAGAGAGAGAGAGAGAGAGAGAGAGAGAGAGAGAGAGAGAGAGAGAGAGAGAGAGAGAGAGAGAGAGAGAGAGAGAGCGAGAGAGAGCGAGAGAGAGAGAGAGAGAGAGAGAGAGAGAGAGAGAGAGAGAGAGAGAGAGAGAGAGAGAGAGAGAGAGAGAGAGTTAGTTAAAAATAAACGATACTATTATAACTGAAACTGTTTACTTTTCTTTTCACAACTACACCGAATAGGGAAACGGCAAAAGAAAAATCCTCGAGTTAGGTTCCTCCGTAAATTGGGGCGGCACCTCCCGGAATTTGTCAGGCGGGACACAATTCTCCTGTGAAAAGCAAACAAGAAAAAATATATATATATAAGTGTATATATATAAATTATATTGGTTCCTCTTAAACTTACTTAAAACTTTCTGCAACTGTACTATCCCCCCCCTAAGCGGCAACTTCGACCTGCCTGCTGAGTCCCTCTCGTATTACGTCCCTGGTCCTGGACGAGCGGTCCGTATCCCATTTAACTGAATGAGCTCTTTGACAGAGGAAGCTCACGACGGCGGGTTAGCGGTAGAGTCAGTTCAACGGAGACCTCACTGCCAGCACCACGGTTCCCGCTCCGGCACGACCCTCGCACGGGAGTGGAAGTCAAGCTTTTAGCTTAGAAAAAAAAATGGAAGTGATACACAGACACACGCACACACATATATATGTGAGAGAGAAAAGATAGAGGAGAGAGAGAAGGGGGGGGGGGGTGAGAAGAGAAGAGAGGAAAGGAAAGATTGGGAGATTAGACTATCATTCTTTAAAAAAAATATAGTTTAAAGAAAAAGTGCGAACCATACAGCTCTCGTTTACTTTTCGTCAGGCGACAAGGTCACGCACCCGCCTGTCCGGGGTTATCATGGCAGGCACTGCGTTTCCTTGTTCTTAAACGTGTGTATGCATTGCTATTGTAGCAAAAAAATTATACAACAATAACGATAACAACAACAACAACAACAACAACAACAATAACAACAATAATGATGATGATGATGATGATGATGATGATGATGATGATGATGATGATGATGATGATGATGATGATGATGATGATGATACTGAGGGGACATAATATTTCTTAAGCCTTTTACATTGCATTGCGATACAACATCAATTAACCCGGCTGCTTATTATTTTATTATAACGCAGCGTCAGTGCGTGTTGATCGAGGGCCATTGATGCACTGCAAAATGGAAATATTGGTAGGGAAGATAAGCGTGAATTAACAAGAGAAATATGTACTACTGTAATTTAGATCAAATATAACCTTTCAAAAATAAAATTAAATAAATAAATAAAATAATTAGACAAATCGTCTCACTGCGTTAGGATCACTGTTATTCGATAAATAATAGACGTTCTTTTTTAGACAAAACAAGCCTATGCCAGAGGTCGGTTTTCCTATGCTTTTCACTAAAGGCGCAGTGGATAATATTGATCTTCTGTCAACAGGGGAATTATTTTGGTATAAGTAAACACGTATATTGCCGTCATAGTATTATTGATTTAAGAGATAAACCACGTTCATTTCCCTGATGCAAACCAAACATTTTGATTGCCTGCCATATGCGTCACGCGCGGCTAACCTCACCCACTGCCTATTGATGCACGAATCACCTGTCAAATATTTTCTGGAGTAAACACTTTATGCGCCCTGTCACTTCTCTGAAGACCTGGAGGGGTGAACAAGTGGTGACCAGGTCGAGCGTGTGTGGTAACTTGGCGGGGGAATGTGTACTGAAATAGTGGTGACCTGGAAGAGCGTGTGGTGATTCAGTCATTTGGTGAAGTGTATGGTGACGTAGTGGATCTAATGGGGCATATGTGTTGGCGGGGTATGTGTGGCGGTCTAGTGATGACTGTGATGGGGCGCGTGTGGAGATGCAATGGTGACTTGGCAGAACATCATGGAAGGAGGGGGCTATGGTATTCTTCATCATTCTATCATTACCATTATCATCGTAATATCCTCCACACTATTGCCCTTATCACCATCACCGCTATTAGCGTATAGCTACCATTTTTTTTTTTTTTTTTTTTTTT
>NC_061834.1:34145149-34157649 GCF_019202785.1 Penaeus chinensis | reverse complement strand
AGCTGAGTCACAATCAATTAATGTAACATGGAAACTTGATAGTATAAATATAAACTTAAAATATTACTCTTAATTTTATTTAAAAATAATTTATATACATTTGCATAAATTGTCTCTTATTACATATTTACCACTAAAAAGTTTATAAAATGGTCTATAAAAACTGCTTACAAGAAGAAAGAAAAAGACACACACACACACACACGCACGCACGCACGCACGCACGCACGCACGCACGCACGCACGCACGCACGTACGCACACTCACTCACTCGCTCACTCACTCACACAAAAGAGAGGAAGAAGAAGAAGAAGAAGATAATGAAAGAAGTAAAAAGAAACTATTGCCTTTAATTAATTTTCTATCAAAATCTATCACAGTTGTTTTCTGAGAAGGGAGCCAATGTCTTTATGCCGTGCCTTCTCTTGCCACTCTTGAAAATACTTCTCCATCTGCCGTCGAGAATTTGGATTGCCAACATTGACTGTTGGGATGATCTTTTTAGGCTGGATGAACTGCACAAATCGCTTCAATTCATTAAAGCTGGAGTGTTCGGAGTAGGGTATACCTGAAACATGTTTTTTTTTTAAGTATACGCTTCACATCCAATCCTCAATAGTTCTTAATAGTTCTTAAACTGAAGTTATTTGATCTTGATCTATTACATGAGAAATGGAAGTAATGTTTACTTGATGAAAAATAAATAGAAAAAACCCAAGAATCCAGTTTCAACTCCTCTCACCTTAACACATACAGCCATAGTCAAAATTGCTTCACACTAAATTTTCAGTTTCGTCGATAACAACTTGGTATTCATTAAGCTCCTGACTACATTTCCCCACTATCTTTCACCACACATTACTTGGGATAGTTTTTTCACATAGATCTTGTTGATGTATTATTACAGATTTCAGAAACTACAATAATTAATGTATGTTAATGACTCTCATCCCAATAAATGTTCACTGAAATAAATCATTTTACTCATTTATATATTCATATCCATTATATATACACACATGTATATGTAGGCCTATGCATGTTTACATACATATGTATGCCTATTCAATATATACTTCTACATAGACACAAATCTATCTATTTATCTATCACTATCTGCTTCTGGCAATTTTAAGTTTATTACCAAATGCTGGTGAGAAAATTTGACACCTACCCAGCCTATGCAAAGAAGAAAATCAGCATCATTTAATAAGATTAACACTACAATAGTAAAAACACCAAGCAGGAAAGCTGTCTTGAGTTTGAAAATAAAAGAACTCCAACTTTGGCTAATTTATTAAAACTGTACCAGTGGTAACATGTTCTTTTGTTTTGTTAAATGTCTTTACACAGAGATGGCTATCACTGTCATGATGTTGTTGTTATCATTACTGACATTATAATTATAATGTTATTAACAAAACTAAGAGGAATATAAGATAAAAAATATATATTTCTGAACATCAAGGAAAAGGGTAAACAGATAGGCAGGACTAGTAACAGACTCTTAGGTGATTAAGCACTTGTATAGCCATCAATGTGTAACTATAATTAATAAGCAAAACTCACAGTGATCATGGCAAATAAATGCATGTCCTCCCTACTGACATGGGGCTATAATGAAATACAGTACTTGCTCATGTTGGTAAGCCTGAAAGCACTGACTAAATAGGACTGTAATACTAAAAGAACAATCAACCTCAATGTAATACTCACCATATATATAAACATTGCCACACTGTTTTGAGCCAAGATTTTCCAGTCCTTGCCCCTGGTCACTGGAGTGCTCCCAGCCAGTTGGCCGAATCGCCACCACCACTGAGTACCTTGGCTTCAGGGTCTCCACATATGCCATCAGCTTCTGCAGGGGGTATGAATTTGGTTACTGTTATTCTATTTTTTGGGGGGGCCAGTTTTGTGCCTTGTGTTTAACCCATTAACATTCAAGTGGTCATCTTTAACCATGGTACCAAACAACCACACAGCAATACATGGCTATCTCCAAGAGCTAGTATGAGCTTTTTTGGTGATGAATAAGTGATCATAGAGTTAAGGGGACTGCCTGGAGAAAAGCCTACCTTGCTCCTCTCATTTTATCATGAGGAAAGAAAGGGAAAAAAAAAAAAAAAAAAAAAAAATTGCAGATATAGAGTTGATTTATTTTGCATGTTAGAGTATAAAATTGTGATTTGCCTCATATATAATTTAAATACAGGTATCCCCCTTTTTGTAAGGGTGGGGGGCCACCGTCCAAAAAGAAAAAGAAAGAAATTCTTTCCTAAATTTAATGATATATATATATATATATATATATATATATATATATATATATATATATATGTATATGTATATGTATATGTATATATATATATATATATATATATATATATATATATAGACATATACATATACATATACATATACATATACATATACATATATATATAGATATATATATAGATATATATATATATATATATATATATATATATATATATATATATATATATGTATATGTATATGTATATGTATATGTATATGTATATATATATATATATATATATATATATATATATATATATACACATATACATATACATATACATATACATATACATATATAGATATATATATACATATATATATATATATATATATATATATATATATATATATATATATATATATATATCTATATATATATGTATATGTATATGTATATGTATATGTATATGTATATGTATATGTATATGTGTATATATATATATATATATATATATATATATATATATATATATATATATATATATAAGCAAAATTACTGTACTTTAATACGAGATTATTACCAAGTTAATCTGAGTAATTGTTTTCAAGAGAGGCCAAACTTTGTAAAAGTATCTTTATTTTATATAAAGGTAGAGATTCCTCTCTGAAACATTTAATAAATGCATTAAATCATAAAGACAACTAATCTAAACCAGAATTACTAATAATATTTTATTTACTTATTTATTTTATTTATTCAGTCATTAATTAATTAATTAATCAATTATTTTTTTTTTTTTTTCAGAAAATCCAATTGTGAAGAAATGGAGAACTGTGGATGGCAATATCAGCACAAAATTGTTATATGATTATGATTCTAGCTTGAATACAACACATCAGTTCAAATTTGAAAATTATGGAAGCACATGCGTAAAATTATTTTACGGCGAATTTCCAAGAACGTTGAATTTTTCCAAGGCTTCATTTAATAGGAGTAAACCCATTTTTTATGTAAAGAAAAAAATATCAGTTGTCCCAGATAAAATGGTTTTCTTTATGATATTTGTAAAAAATGCATATTAGGCATGGGAAACCACTGCAATGTTGGTGTTCAGTCAACTGAGCGCATTATCTTTGCAAATAAGTGAACAAAATGATCAGACGCCTGGGTGGGGTCAGCATTTACTGTATTTATGGTACCTATGACTAATGGTAGTATCCTCAGGTTGCATTTTCAATGGAAACACATGAAAAGGGTATGTTAGCTGTGTGAATTCTTTAAGAAGCAAATGGAAAAGACAGATTTCAAAATTTAGTTTTTATTTCCGAGTGGGTATCATAAAATAATCAATATTTCACTTATTTTTCTGAATTTCAAATTTCCAACCATGGGGTGGCCTTTGTATTGAAGTGCTCTTTCCAATGGAAACAACAAATTTCAAATAAAAACAAATTTGCCGATGGTGGACAGTACCGACAGCTAGAGCTATTCTTAATATTATCATCAATAGTTATATTTTTATTTTTCAGCATTAGTGCTTTGTACTTGGTACACATATAGATCCCTACATAAACTACAGCATATTACCAGGGAGTCTTGATGGAAAGCATATTTCATGTATAATGTACACAAAACTCACATTTTTGAAGAAAAAAATCACAAACTATTTCTTTATAAATCATTGACTTCCATTTTTTCTGATATTGGTATAAAAGTGTTCTTTGGACATTCATGAACTCAAATCGATGTGCAATGCCATATGCAGGATTGCAACAAGCAATAATCCATACAGGTAAACCTGGCTCTAATTACCTGCATCCGAAGTTTACCTGTTGGCACTTATGCCCTTGCACCTCCCAAGAAATAAACCAGTTTTGGCTCAAACAGTCCTTTGGTAGTCTCTTCATTTGGGACGGTCCCCTTAATACATACAGAAATGTTATATGAACAAAGGATGATTTTTTTGCTATCCAATGTTGCCACACCACTTCCAGGAGTAAGATGGGCAGTAGAGTCAAAGGTTTGCCTATCGTTCAACTATCTATCTTCAGAGATAACTATGTTGTTCCAACATGCTCTTCCTCTTATTGGTGGGGCTTTTCACGAACACACGAACACACGAACACACGAACACACACACACACAACACACACAACACACACACACACACACACACACACACACACACACACACACACACACACACACACACACACACACACACACAACACACACACACACACAACACACACAACACACACACACACACAACACACAACACACACACACACACAACACACACAACACACACACACACACACACACACACACACACACACACACACACACACACACACACACACACACACACACACACACACACACAGAGAGAGAGAGAGAGAGTTCGACTGTCTCCATGAACTACACAAGGGGATCTTACTCTGGGCTGTAGGTCACTCATGGGCAGGACGTGGACCCTGGCACACAGCTTCTCTGAAGTCAGCCTTGAGCAGATCTCTTTGTCCTGAATGCACCGCAGAGTCCTTTGTTTGTCACTGCTGGCCCATATTTTGCAGTCAAGAGCAGAGGCTATGGCTTTGAACACTCTCTCTTTGCCTAGGAGATTAAGGGTGAATTGAGAAATATGCCAAATTTTGAAAAAGTAAGACAGAAAAGATATTCATTTTCTATTAGTTTTAGCAGCCTGGTCAATCATCAGCTTAAAAGCTTAAAAGCTTAAAAAAAAAAAAAAAAAAACTAAATAAATAAATCATTATCGTCATCATCATCATCGTTACTAATGAGCAACAGATTAAGTTTTAAATCCCTGAATAACACATGCATCCATCAGGGTTATCCCAAAGAGGTATTCATTTGTATTTTATAAATAAAAAAAATATATAAGTAAAGTAAAAAATACATTACCTATGGTGTATGAACCAACAACGATAAGTGTCTTTGTGTTGTCAGCAACGTGACTGGTAGCAACAGACACACACTTATCTATAACATCTTCTTGCCTTGGGAAGTCATACACAGCATTGCAGTACCTGTGATAATATACAAAAAGATATCTAATGCTGGGAAAAATAATGAAGGACAAAAAATTAAATCTATGAGTACTAATGTGAACCTTACTGATTCCATACATTATCAGTTACAATGGAAGGATCTTATTTCCAGAGAAAATGTCCCTGATATTGGTTCACTCTCCAGAGAAATAATAATAAAAAATAAACAGAATGTATAAGTAATCGAGAGAGAACAGACACTGAAGAAAAGGGAGAAAAAAATTCAGATGAGTCACCTATCCCTGCATCTCTCAATGGGTCACACAATCTAGGCATTCCAAGACTAGTCTGATCTTACTCATGTATTAGAAAACAAAGAGAAACCTCACTTTATTCAATCACTGTTGTATAATTTTTTCAGAGGTAATGTTATGGAAATTATTTCTTTTTAACTCAATCCCAATGACATAAGGAACAATGCTTCAGGGTGAAGGGCTGGAAACGCAAAATTACCCAGTAATCTATGCTTGCCCATAACATATATTTTTTTAGGAGATGAAGCTAAAAAGAAGTTACTTTTTAGGGGTTTGACTGCTAATGACAAAGACATCATCTCAGCATAAATAGATCATAATGATGAACAATAAAAGTTTGAGCCTTAGGTACTACTTTGTATATCATAATATCACATTGAAATGTGATAGATATGTGCATCTGGACTATCAGCTTATATTACATACGTTGTATCTAGAAACAGAGTGTCAATGGAGCAGTTCCACAATGCTGGGTATGATTCCATTTTTGGATGAGCACGAAAATCTCCCACATGAAGAACTGTAGCTCCTGTTCGCAGTTTGAACAGAAACATAACAGCTCCTGGACAGCTGCAACAAAAGGGAAACATCTTAGATTTGATATATTAACAAAACCTTTTATAATTTAATGTAATTCTTATTTACTGCCATAAAATCTCTAAAATCCTTTGTTCTGAAGCAATATATTTGAAACTGAAGCTCTTGGTCACTTTTTTTCTAAAGCAGTATAAAAACTCTTATAAAATAAACCAAAAAGGTTTGAACACATAGTATGGAGCATAGCCTTAACCTACAGGTACCCACCCCCCTATGTACTCTGAGAAAAGTACCAGAGAGACTCAAACTCACAAGCACTAGATCAGTGCTCTGGAGTCTTAACCTACTGAACCACTAAACACACAAACTTCAATGGAATAAAGTAAGAACAAAGGGAGTAAACACAAAACCAAAGCAAATCCAGTTATTCTGATATCTGCCATCAAATTAACCCATTGCCGCCGGGGAAAATGAATAAAAAATGGGGAAAATGCTGTGCTCATTTATTTTTATTTTTGTGAAATGTCTCTGTACATAGATGGCTCTGCTAGTGCTTAGCCACAAAGGATTTCACATTTCCTTGAATTGGCGGGAAAAACGTATATTTACTAGTGCTATAAATATAGATGGCGTTATTACTGCAAAATAAGATAACGTTAAATATTTTCATAAATTGATGAAAAGGGTGTACGGGCGAGCCAGGCAGTACTCATAACTGGCTCACTGATGACTTAGTACAAGTGAAGCCATCTCTGTGTAAAAACAATTAAACAAGTAAACTCACAATGGTCATGGTATGTATGTACATGCCATGCCCGTCGGCAAGGGGTTAATATAAACTTCACATTCAAGTGAGACTGTGCATTTGGAAGTAAAAATGTCTTACTGGTTGGCTTCAAGGAGAGTGACTTCCAGGCCACACACAATTTGGGGTTCCTCCATGGGAAGGAAATGCAGATACTTCAGAGGAATTCCCAGTCGTAAGTTGACTAGTCTCCCTGGAATAGGACTTCATTCTCAGTCTCTATAAATGATGAGTAGCTGGCACAGATCATGCAGATAAAACACTTTACTGTGTTGGATAGAATTGCAAAAGACTTCACCTACTACACACATTTTATGATCTTATTTAGTTTAGTTTCTATTTTTCTATCACTGATATAAATGCAGAAGCAAATATGCATTCAACAAGATAAAGAGAAGAGTATACAGTGCAAAGGCATACCAAACTTGGAGCAATAGTACCAGTGGCCACAATTAAGCAACAATGGGCAACAAAAACTAGTACTGGAATATGGGATTTGATGAACAACAAAGTTCCCAATATGCATGTACTGTAAGTGATAATATACAGCTGATGTTCAGATACAGTCTTATTGCAGTAATTCTAAATAAAAATAAATGAAAAAATGTGGGAGTGTACAAATTTAGAAAGCTGGGTATAGTTGTGATAAGTAATAAATGACCAAAAATTGAAGTTCAAAACACATTTTTTGCTCTATTAAAAAACAATCTATTAAAAGGAATTGAAAGGTCAATGGAACATTAGGAAGTACTGAAGGAAACTTCCCACAAAACACGAAGAGTACCCCTAACCTTGGATTATAAATAAAAGTGGGATTTGGAATATGGAAGAAAGCAAAGCAAAATGTTAATACAAAGCTTTTCTTCACATTACACTTAACCTATTCCATTTCTTTCAACAACAAAACTTTAAAGATATCTGACAATACATCAACATTAATTCCTTTGAACTCTATATCCCCTGAGCAAAGGTGATCTTGAATCTAACCTGTTATTTCACTGCAGTATATAGGTTGGGTGAATTTCTTGGAGAGGCCTCTGTAGTGGTCATAGTGGAAATGTGTGAGAAAGTACGCCTTCACACCACTCAAGACGCCATAGCAAAATGCATCTACAACAACATCTGTATCTAAAGACAAGATACATTGCATTGGTTGTGGATGAATAAATATTTGTTTTGCTCATTAACAAATTGTTATAGGAATACAGTTTTATACCAGAATCAAAATCACGCAAAAACACAAATCATATATATATATATATATATATATATATATATATATATATATAAATAAAGAAGCAGAGGCATCCAAAATTCTTAACAATCTTTAACAGCTTCCTTGCATAAAAAAATAATTTTGGTTTTACTTACCTTGAATATATTTGTAGAAGGGACAACTTCTTTGCTGTAAGTCTGGCTTGCTCTCTTGCTGCATAAAGAAAATGAAAACCTTCAGTAAAAGTAACGGGAAGTCTTGACTGTGTAGGAGTATCTTTGTGTGGTATGTTTGATACTACTGGTTGTGTGTACTAGGGGTTCCTGATGTGTTTACAGTATCTATGATACTGCCAGCTGTTTGAAGAAAAGAGAGAGAGAGAGAGAGAGAGAGAGAGAGAGAGAGAGAGAGAGAGAGAGAGAGAGAGAGAGAGAGAGAGAGAGAGAGAGAGAGAGAGAGAGAGAAGAAGAAGAAGAAGAAGAAGAAGAAGAAGAAGAAGAAGAAGAAGAAGAAGAAGAAGAAGAAAAAAAGAGAGAGAGAAAAAAAAAATGGAGGAGCACCTTTCTGCATTTCTAAAGCAAGCATAATCCACTTATTGAAACATTCCCACATTAGGTGCATATGACAAAACACACACAAACACACACACACACACACAAAATAAAGAAGTAACTGGATTTTCTGATTTGAAATTAATTTCAAATTAAGACATGCTTTCACATACACTGTAGCCTAATAGTGTTTGGTACATACATTGTTCATAGTTGGTTAACAATTGTTTTTTTACAATAGATTACTTTGCAAGTGCTTGGTCATCAAGTATTCCAATAGTTGGCCTACCTAATCATACTTGTTTAATTGTTGGATTTTTGTTTGTATTACTACTATTAATGTAAACAATATTATTATATTGTTATTGTTATCACCACTGTACTTAGAAAAAAAAAAAAAAAAAAATTACAATAAAAATCATATAATCATTTCTGCTGCAATAGCACTGGGAATTGGGGTATACAAGTTGACCTATTACTTGGGTGTAAGCCCTTCTGGAGCATCTGTGTGTAAACCAAAATACATATAAACACAGATTCCTGGCATCTAAGGCTTGATATTGATCTTTGTGTTATTTTATAAATATACTTAATTTAGAAAGCAACAAAGATCATGATTTAAATTTCCTATCATTGCATGGATACATGGATATGGGGATACCTCTTATGCAAAGCTGATTACAAAGGATTTTACTTCATTGCCATGCCATTACATATTTGATTTATGTGCACAAGAAGTTGGCTCTTGATATCTCTGAAACACTTGATACTGGTACTTTCTCCTAATTCTCTTAATCTATAAAAAAAAAATGTTAACAAAATCTTGCCTCAGCTTCATACTTCCTAAATACTAGTTCATGATCTATCCGTTCCTAAAGCTGTGAAAAGCATAAAAAACCCTGCACGATAGATGAAAATATCTAACCTGTGATGAAGAAGAACTATTTGATGAGGGCGGCTTTTCACTGTTCTTCTGCATTCTGGACATCAAACCTTTCCAACTGCTGGTAGCTTCTTTGCTGCTGAGCTTCTCTGGACTTTCTTTACATGCTGTGCAAGGGATGGATATATAGAGGATATACTTTTATCACTGTACAGTTAGTAGATGTAGGCCTATAAGAATAACCATATAACTATAGTATCACAGAATCATGTGTGTAATTTACATTTTATACAGAAAGAGAAAGACAGAGGGAGGGAGGGGGGAAAAGAGAGATAGAGAGATAGAGAGATATAGAGAGATAGAGAGAGAGAGAGAGAGAGAGAGAGAGAGAGAGAGAGAGAGAGAGAGAGAGAGAGAGAGAGAGAGAGAGAGAGAGAGAGAGAAATATCTCTGCATTATTCAAAATTTACCTTACTTATCTCTGGAATTAAATCTAAATAAGTCTTACCACATTTGCAACACGAGGAACATTTATTCACTGGCTCTGCCTCGGGGCTCTTCTTGCTCCCTTTGCTCTGGAAGAAATTAAGGATACTGGTCTGACCTCCTGGAAGAAAAGAAGAGAAAAAAAAAAATCATAATAATAATAAATAAAAGATCATAAACTAGAGTATTCTCCCATTCAAAAATACTTGGCATTTTCACTTAAAAGAAATTTAATGAAAACTGCAGCCTGACAAAAAACAGAGGAATTTTCCAGACAAACTGTTTGTGGAAGATATTAAAACTGTCATATATCTTCTCAGACACAGTAGCTAATTCAACAGATAATATTTGTAAGAGATCTACAATAGTTAAACTTCTTTTAATGCAAAGAAACTCTTTGCATTAATTCTTTATTTATATGAATCTGAACTGCACTGACAACCTGCAATCCTATTAGTCATTACTAATACAGCAAACATTCTCAAAACAGTGAACTTCAAAAAACAGAGAAAACAGCAGAGAAATAATAATAATAATAATAATAATAATAATAATAATAATAATAATAATAACAACTATAAAAATCTCTAAGAAACACAATCATTTTGTAACTCTGAAAATGCACTAACCATGATCTTTACCATAAATTGTAGAGTTACTACTGTTTTGTTATTCCATAGAACACCTCGCTTTTAGAGCATGGATCTAAAACCCACCTTGCAGCTTTTAAGCCTGCAAATATGGTAATAATATACATTTGGAAATGTTTAATGCAAACAATGTATTTCTAAATTACTGCTTTAGAAATTCTGTAACATGCATATACCTTTATACATTGATTATATGAAAATAAACAAGCTGATGTCATTAGTGGTAAATGTCCTTACCCTTTTTTGGTGACTTCTGAGGAGAGTTTTGAATGTGAAAGTGTAAGTGTAAGCAAGGTTTACATGAACCTTGATTTCTACATCTTACACTCTTCTTAGTAGCTGCTGTAGATACACTTTCAAGTGTTTTCTCTAGAGATTTTTCTCCTCTTCCTGAATCACCAAGATATTTTTCCATGGCTTGTTCAACCAGATTACTGAATATTTCATCCTCGTCACTGTCGAGCTGCACATCAACAGACACAGCACCTTTACTGTTTTCTGTGCAGGTTTCAGATCTCTCCTCTAGCAGTTTCTGTTCTTCTGATCTATTTGAAGTTCCTGGTACTGCCAGCTCTTGTAGTGGTTTACCATTGCCTTCTGTACAGTGTCTCACATCTTTTTCTCTCAAATCTTCAGAGGGCTTTAATATTTCAGGTGCAGCCAGTTCTTCATTCATACCTGAACTGTGCCCTATACCTTCTTCTCCAACTTTATCTGTATTCAAATAAGGTTGTAGTAATGACTCAGAAAGTGAGCTTGTTGAGCTACATGTAACTCCCAATGGATTAATGCTCGGAATGCTACAATGTATAGTTTTGTCTAATTCTAAATTGACAACTGTTCTCTTTACAATTCTGCACTTTCCTGGAGAATTATTTCTACTAAAGATAACTGTTTCTTTATCACCTTCACTTTCCCCTTTCTCAGAATTCAAGTCTAAATCATTTTCAAAGAAGTCTTCATCACTGTACTGGTTCTGAGTAACATCCATGCATGCACTACTATGTATAGGGAATCTTTCATCTTCTTGTTTGTCTGGAGAATGGGAGTCATCCTCTGTGGAGTCAGACAACATAGCAAGAAAGGTTGCTTTGTCACTGGTTTTCTCCTCTTGGCTGCCACTAAAGAGTTTCATGCTCTTTAAGGAGACCTTACTGTTTGTTTCACTTTCATCATCTGAAATCAAGTACACATTACAGTCTTCCTGCTGTATATTGCTGACAAGCCCATCTGCAGCTGAACTATCTTCTTGTGACAAAATGCTATTAGGTAAGACATTTTCCCCATTCTTGTTCCTGGTTTCTTTATCCACCTGGCTGCTGGAGAGTGAATTGTGAATGCGTTCTTGTTCTGCTCTTTCTTCTGCAAGCCTCCAGTGCAAGAAATTCCAAAAATGGGACTCATGGGTTTCACTGCACTCTATGCCCTTCTCACATTCTGGAAAAGTGAGTCTGAGTTAGTCATCCAGTAATCAATTCAATAAAAAAATTATTATGCCAATGCAATCATTAATCATAATGCGAGGGAAGGTCATGAGGAGTTTTTGAAAAGGACCCATAAACTAGATCAGGTGTTCCAGCTGCAGTTTGAGCTTGGTGGTACACAAGAGTTGTACTGTCTTGATCTTAAGTTTCTGAACCCTTCCCTCTCCTACCCCTCACATCAGCCTGTGCAACAGGAAGGTTGGCAGGGAAGAAGGATCTGCCAAGAAGGGCATAGTGGTGAGGTCCAACCTATTTACTTACAAAATCATACAAGAGCACATTGTATGGCATATATTT
>NC_061834.1:34137649-34140149 GCF_019202785.1 Penaeus chinensis | reverse complement strand
TAAGGGTACAACTACAACTATGAAGAATTGACTGATAGTTAAGATATACTGGGTCTAAGATTCAATTTACCAAAATTAACATGGATAAAACAAAGAAAACACCAATGTCAAATATCTTAACAAAATAAACATATTGAAGAAATATTCTCATATAAATGGGGAGGAAAATGAGAATCTCTGGTAATTTTTTTTTAAATATTTATGTAAAACCAAAAACAGCACCCCCCCCCAAAAAAAAAAAAAAAATTATTATATATATATATATATATATATATATATATATATATATATATATATATATATATATATATATATATGAAAATCCAGGAATAAGAGTCATAACCAAAACCTGTTTAATAGAAAAAGATAAATTTAATAGAAATAATTACACAGATTTAATCAAGTGCCTGGGGCCTAACTCTGTGTCAAAACCGATTTACAATTAAAATAATTAAAGTTAAAAGATAGTGATGATAATAAGATGGTCACATTAGGAACCAAGATAAATTATAAACGTAAATGTGAATCTGAATATCACACAGATCAAATCATAGATCCTAATTTGATCATAGGGGATTTCAATGCTCACGACCGATACTGGAATACAAAAATATTATCATAAACAAATCAATATAACAGGTGAAACTATAATAAAATGGATAAGCTAGAACAATTTAATACTACTACAATGAACCTGATAACTAGAATTGACCCCAAAACTGCAAAAGAATCAACTATAGATCTTGTATTTGGATCACCAACTCTAAGCCATTTACAGATAAAAACAACACTTCATAGACAGTGATCATTTGCCAATAATAATGAAAGATAAAACATATAAATATAACCATCTATTAGAGAAAAAGTGGCACTAAACCAAAGGATGGATGGATGGATATTCAATAAGATGTAAATAATAGAGAGATAGAAAACTGAACAGTTCTTGAAAAAACTTCAGAATTACTAAAAAATACTGCACTAAAATATTTTCTGTTGGGAACACAAACCCAAAATAGCCATGGTGGAGTAGAGAATGTAATGACATCATAAAATAAAAATATAAAGCTTTAATGGAGAAAAAACAACAACTAGAAACCCAATTAGCATATGAAAAACTATAAGCAAGGGCTAGATTCATAATAACACAACATGAAAGGAAATCTTGAGGAAAGTTCTGTGCCCCATTGAGTAAAAAAAAACTCTAAGAAATATACGGAATTCCTTTTAAGGAATTATCTGGCAAAACAAGCTTAATAGAATATCTATTAATAGAAAATTGTTTGCCACTAACATACATAACACACAAACTGGGAAATGTTTAAACAATCTATGAAAAACTGTAATTAGTACCAAAAACAAAAAATTCTGTCAGACTTAGAAAAAGAGACTATCAAATCTGCAAAATACAAATGAAATGAATAAAGAATCATAATCAGTGATAGAGAATGCAAAAAAAAGCCTTTGGCCCAGATTAAATTCCATACAAATTTTATAAGAATTTCCCAAACATATTTGGATCAATATCAGTCTAAACTCACACTGGATCAGAGGAGAATACTGAGACTCACTAAAAGATGTAATAATAAACTCTATAATAAAACCAGGAATTTTTTTTCTCAGAAATTCTCATACAGATTTAAAAGCAGAATTTCATGCATTGGTAAAATACACAAAAACATAATAGTAATGATTAATATGGTGGCTAGAACATAATACAAGCTAGATAAAGATTTAATAGGATTTAGACATAATAGATCTCAAAATCATAAAATTCTAGGCTGACACAAGAACCAACTTAAACTAGAAAAAACTTCAAATGCAATAACAAATATATCCTCAATACCCCCATGGTATGATATATCAGAGAACATATAAACCAACATTATGGACAATATAACAAATACCAAAAATTAATAAATACAACTTATAAAAAAACTATAATAGAATTTTAATTAACGGAACAAAGATAAAGAAAACAGAATCAACCTCAGCAGCAATTTTTTTTTCCAAAATAAAAATATAACAACTCCAAAAAAATCAACTGCCACATCAACAGCTAAGGTCCTTAGCAATTAACACAGTAATATTAAGGCTCATAATAATCACTACAATTAATACAATTAAACTACAGTCAAATCACATATGAAATACAAACACAAATACATTTTCTCTCAGCACAAAAACAAAAGAGAATGATTCCGTGGATTCCAACATACAATACTATAAGGGGAAATGAAATTGCCGATCTAGCTGCCAAGAAAGCCTACTAAATAAATAGTCTTTTGCTCATTCTAATACAAATTCAAGAGTTTGAAAAGAAATATTTAGAAAAGTTTCTTCCCTATATCGAAAAATGTTACAGGCTTGAAGTTGGTGTGCTCAGTGAAAACTGGCATGTGAAGAAGAACCTTTTAAATCCTTTTGGTATCTGAGAGTAATGCACCCTGCAGAGTGGAAGTCCCAAAACCAGGCTATCATGTGAATCCAAAATTCCAAACTT
>NC_061834.1:34127649-34132649 GCF_019202785.1 Penaeus chinensis | reverse complement strand
TGAATCATGTAACTACCTCGAAGATGTTTTTTGAGAAATGTCAATGAAAAGAAAACCCTTTTTCATCTTAGGTGACTTAAGTGATAACATATATAAATCAAATGCAAAGTTAAATGGGATCATTAAGAAAAACAAATCAAAACAGCTTATAAATAAAGCTACAAGAATCACAGAAAACGCCTCATCCGTACCACGAACTATTAAAGTGTGACAGTAGATATTGTAGCCGCTGTTATCAACATCGGCATGGCGTAGCTGCTGGCATCAGCATCACGTTTATAACCTCTATAACCACTGCCATCAGCATCGGCATGGTGTAGCTGCTGGCATCAGCATCACACGTATATCATCCTCTCTAGGACTTGGTTGACGGTTTCCTCATTGGTTGCGATAAGGATAATGTCACTACCGTGTTCCTCCGTTTGTATATATGTGCTGAATTAGGCCTTGTCCCTAGTGTTGACGTATATATGGAAGGAAGGGTGTCTCACGAAAGGGGGGCTATCACAGGTTTATAGAGCATTTTGAGAGGGAATACTGGCTCAACAACACATTCATAAGGACCGATCTGAGGACTTCTGTTAAAGGCCTTGACTGTTCCCGCTATGCGTATGTATCATACACATTCATGTATAGATATAGATTAGTGTCCGTATATGTTGTTATTTACCTTAAGCAGTAGGGTATAGTGATATTCTTAGTAAACAATAAAATGTATTCTTTCTATAGTTGTAATATTATAAGTACTGATATAATCTCGTTAGTGAATCTAAGTCGAATTGCAACAGTAACTATGATTATTATTGTATTATTATTGTACTGATTTATATTTGATATTGTATTGATTATGTATTGATTACAGGTTTGACTGCATTCCAATAAACCGTGGAGCGAGTTCTACGCAGTGGTATCAGTCATCTTAAGATAACACAAATAATCTGATCGCATGAATTGGCGCTTAAAGATATTAAGAGGCCACAGCTACAACTTGTCATAAAAAATGAGAAATTACGATTCCCAGTCATTTTGTCAAAATACTAGTGCCATCCAGTCGACCCTCTTAACATTTTAACGAAGATGACAAGTAAACATACTCTTGAACGTGTTAAAAAATAGTATAGATGCCACTTCTCCCCATAAGACCAAAATTGTTAGACGTCCCCCTATTCCATGGATAAATGGATGATGAGGACATTTCAGACAAGAGGCCAAACATAAGCTGCCACTCTGGGGGACAGTGGTGATTCCGGGACTGGAATGTCAGTGCCAGGTATGAAATCCAAAATATGTAATATCACTAGTACATGTTCAAATATTTGTTATGCTAAGATTAGATAACATGTCAGGTCTTAGTTATTGGGAAAAAAAACAAAAAAAAAAGAAGAAAAAAAGGGAAAAAAAAACTCAAGGGGAGAGAAAGATTGATTACGTAAGGAGGGCATATCACTGGAACGTGTCTTCAAATCCAAGAGGCGTGCAAGAGGGGGCTAGTTAAATAAAACGTTCCACCAGATAATGAAGAAAAGGCTATCGTTCTGGGGTACGTATTCAAATATCCTCGTTAAGAAAAACACACCATCAAAATGTCTCAGTTAGTTAATGGACCCATGTAGTTTAATGGTGCACTGTGGAATTGTAAAGAAAAAAATAGTAACACAGACTTTTGTAGCTCTGGTCGTAGCTTAAAATGTTCCTAGAATAGGCATTACAAAATCTCGTGGTTGGGATGGGGGCTCTCAACTCCCCAGAAACTGATTGTGCACACTTCGCTCGATAACCTTGCCCCCACTAACAGAAATGGATACAAACAACTTTAATGCAGTTGGCATCATTTTATTAAAGATTCTAAAACACGGTGGGCATGAGAAATACTAAGACTTGCTTTGTGTGTGTGTGTGTGTGTGTGTGTGTGTGTGTGTGTGTGTGTGTGTGTGTGTGTGTGTGTGTGTGTGTGTGTGTGTGTGTGTGTGTGTGGAATTCATGTTGAACAAATTGCAAGTAAAACAATAAAGCGAAGTACAGGAAAACACACGAATATGCCGAAGGCCTTTTACGCATTTACTGCTTCATCGGGGCATACAGAACAAGAGATACATAGAAGTATATATACATGTATTTGGCGGTCAGGTCACGTCGATAGCGGTTGTCATCTATCAAATACCACCGATATGATGGCAAAACTGCAAAACGTCGGGATGAGATGCAAAAATCTTGTCAGCTTGACGGGTCCAAGTCGAAGCTGCAAAAAGAACGAAGATCAACTACCGCTGCCGAAGGATGATTACGTCGCACTCATCCGCCTCTGCGTGGAGTTTGGCCCGTTCGAATTCCGAGGATGTGAGTACGAGCAAATCTAAGGACTTGCAATGGGCTCACCTCTCTCAGCAGTTCTCGCCCAGCTGTTCATGGAAACCCTCGAGGCTGACCACTACCAGAACATCGTGGGGAATAATGTAGTCTGGCTTCGCTGTGTAGATGACATCCTCGCTGTAGCACCGACCAGGACTAACCTACAAGACCTCCTCCACAGACTAAACGCAGTGCACCCATCTATACAATTCACCGCAGAAGAGGAGAGAAACGAACAGCTACCTTTCCTCGACACCGTAATCCATAGGAGACCTGACGGCCCGGTATTCTCTATGTACAGAAAACCCACTAATAAAGATGATTTTATACATCATTTCTCTGCCCACTGCAATAGAACCAAAGAAGGCGTTGTCATTGGTTTCTTCCTCCGAGCATTTAGAATCTGCAACCCGGAGTTCCTGGAGGAGGAAATGCAACACGTCAGTAATACCTTCCAACGCCTCCGTTAGCCTCGAACCTTGCTCGCCCACCTCCGACACAAGGCAGAAAAGATCATGTCCAGATCAAGAGGGGACGCCACAGAGAGCAAAACACACAGGATCATCATCCCACACTTGCAGCTGACGCAACAACTGGAGGCCCTGTTCGGCCACATGATGAAGATAGCCACCACGTCTGGTAAAAAGATCGGATATATCGTAAGGGAAAAGAGCTCAGACCTCTTAGCCTGGTGCACAGCATACCTTGCGGCGGCTGGAATAAAGTTTACATAGGTGAGACAGGACGAGGACTCCACCAACAACGAATCGACCAACATCGCAGCGCCCTCCGACAATATGCCAAGAGGAGCGCTTTCGTTGTTCAAGTCGACACCGACGGGCATCTCCCTAAATGGTCCCGGGCCTCCATCATAAAACAAGGCCTGCCCCCACGACAAAGGAAGATGGTACATTCTACTAACAACACCGCAACTGGTAGCTACGAATCGTCGCTCACCTGATTACCGACGTGACCTGACCACCAAGTACATGTGTATATATACTTCTATGTATCTCTTGTTCTGTATGCCCTGATGAAGCAGTAAATACGAAAAGGCCTTCGGCATATTCGTGTGTTTTCCTGTACTTCCCTTCATTGTTCTATTTGCAGTGTGTGTGTGTGACCTATACATATCACAGGCATTTATAAGCAAACAGTAATACATGCTAAAAAAAAAAATATATATAATATATATATATATATATATATATATATATACATTTTTTTTTTAAGTAGTTTACCCTATTAAGAAGTAAACATGAACCGACACTTACGGCATCTTCATAGAAAATTGACAACTGATAAGATTGGAAACTTCTTAAAAGACAGCAGCATAAAACATGGGTGGCGACAGATGAACAGGCGTTTGGAACTTATGGAATTTTTCGGAATTAACGAAGGGGCGATGTGTTTTATTGGGAGAAGATTCTGAAACAAAGAACACTGAAGTCAAACATGCAAAGGAACATAATGGGGTTGTTTCCGTTCCTCTTTTAAGGCTTTTGATTAATTTTGTTAAATCGCCAGGGAGAATTTTTAGATTCTACATTGAATATATCTACAACATTTTATTTTACATTTCGATCATCAGGAAATTGACTTCGCTACCCTCCGATAATTAGTTAATGATTATTATTTTCATATATTTATTTATTCGTTTGATTTTTTAGTGGTGAGCAAAATATATTTTGTCACTTCCCAGCCCCGAGCCAAAAGTCAGTAAACATCAGGAATCAGAAATTAATAAAACATGTTTCTGCTAATAACCACGTACTGAAATTTCAGAAATGACACTAATGAAGGGTAAATGAGTATACAATTTCGAAACGAAATCATGGTTGAAACGTTTGGCCATGTTGCTCATTACTTACATCAATCATAAAACAGCACACAACTTAATGAAAACATGATTTTGAAGAATTCAAATGATTTAAGACTGTTGGAGGGGAAAGGCGTGAATCTTTTGGTCATCTGTTCTATGAGCATTCTTATAATGCTTTCATTGTCACTGTATCTAATGGCATAACTCGGAATGAAAGTGGCATTTTTTGGATCTTATTCGAACTCTTAATATAATTTATAACTAAAACCGCCTTCAGTTCTGTTAAGAAATCCTTTATGACATACTGTTGATACAGATTTCTCAGAGCAGAGCAGCGGTTCCCAATTTTTTTTCCAGGTGGATTCTTAGCCTCCATCCCCTCATACACACATGCAAGCACTTTTTTCTACTTTGGTAATGCTTCAAATTGAAAGCAACAAGATGCATTTTACATATAAAACCAAATCTAGTAAACCAATCTATTTTGCAGATATGTAAAAATAAAGAAATATATTTATTAACTGCTCCTGTCGCCATCCTTTCCCCCCCCCCCCCAACGCCTCCTTCTGCCCCACCGCTCCTCCAGATCTTTCCACCGCCCAAGAGAGGAACCAACAACGTAGAGTCACTTTCCCCCGTGAAACCTGTACGAAAAGCTGTGGCAACGACTGGGAGAAGGCTGCAGTCGAGGAGGAGTTGCGAGAGGGGCGAGTCTGGCAATTCTCAGGGCGGCGGCGGGATTTGCATATTCAGTGATCATGAAGTCCGAAGTTGTATTTACAAGCCACTGAAACCTATTCCCATTAAGAATTTTGATTTGGTGGAAAAG
>NC_061834.1:34110149-34112649 GCF_019202785.1 Penaeus chinensis | reverse complement strand
CCTCGACGCCGGCTACACCGTCAGCGTCTCCTCCGATTTCTACCTCGAGGGTCAGCATGGATACGACAACTATGAGCAGAAGATGAATGTAAGCGTTAGGGCTGATGGAGGGAAGAAAGACGGAGAGAGGGAGGGATGTGAGAAAAAAAAGGATGAAAGGGGGGAGGGGGAAAAAAAAACGGGGGAAAAAGCCTTTATCTTTTTCGGGAGGTCTCTTCATTTGGCCACGGACCTGCTTTCAAGAAGGGCGTGGAGATTGAACCCTTTCCCGGAAAAATCGAGCTCACAACCCTGTGCCATGACAGGGGTATTTGGGGTGGGCCCCCAACACGGCACGGGGGGTGCTTCTTTTAAGCCCGCCCTCCCACCGCCCCCTCCTGCCTTAGGGGTTGCCCTCCCCCCCTTTCCCGCCTTTTAGGAAAAATTTACCAGGAAAAGACTTTTAGACACAACCCGCTTCATCAACAGCTTTCCGTCCGACATAGCGAAGACTCACTTAGATCAAAGTCAAAGTCCTTCTTCCTTTCCCCAGGAGGCGAAGCCGCCCGCCGCCTCCTACCCCAGCGCCGAGGTAGAGGTGGCTCGGCTGACGCTGTCAGGCTGCGAGGGAGACCTGGCGGCTGTTGAGGTGAGGGGAGAGAGAGAGGAAAAGAGAGACAGAGAGAGATGAGAAAATCGGGAAAAGGGGAGGAGAGAGAGAGGAGAGAGAGAGAGAGGGAAGAGGAAAAAGAGGGGGGGGGGGAGAGAGGGGAGAGAGAGAAAAGAGAGGGGTGGGGAGGAGAAGAAGTGAGAGAAAAGAGAGGGGAAGAGAGAGGAGAGAGGGGAAGGGAAAAGGGGAAGAGGAAGAGGGGAAAAAGAGGAGAGAGAAAAGAGAGAAAAGAGAACGAAAAGAGAGAGGGAGAGGGGAGAGAAAAAGAGAGAGAGAGAGAGCGGGGGGAGGGGAGAGGAGATGGAGGGGGGGGGGGTAGGGGGAGAGAGAGGAGAGAGGAGGAAAAATTTTTTTTAAAAAAGAGAGGGAAAAGGAGAGAGGGGCGAGAGAGCGAGAGAGGGAGGGGAGGAGAGGGGAGAGGGAGTGGAGATTTAAGGGGAAGTGAGAGGGGGAAAAGAGAGAGAGAGAGAAAGGAGAGAAAGAGAGAAAGGAAAAAAAAGGGGAGAGAAAAAAGAGAGAAAGAGAGAGGTTTGAGAAAAGAGGGAGAGAGAGAGAGGGAGGGGAGAGGAGAGAGGAAAAGAGAGAGGGAGGGGAAAAGGAGAAAAGAGAGGGGGAGAGAGGAGGGGGAGAGAGGAGGAAGAGAGGAGAGAGGGGGAGAAAGGGGGGGGGGAGGAGGAGATGAGAAAAGAGAGAGAAAAAAGAGAAGGGGGAGAGGAGAGGGGGGAGAGGGAAGGAGAGGGAGAGAGAGAGAGAAAAGGGAAAGGGGAGGGGGGAGAGAGAGAGGTAGAGGGAGAGGGAGAGAGAGAGGGGAGAGAGAGGGGAGAGAAAAAGAAAGAAAAAAAAAAGTGAGAGAGGGAGAGAGAGATTTAGAGAGAAAGGGAAAAAGAAAGTGAGGAGAGAGAGAGGGGGAGGGGAGAGAGAGAAAAGGGAGGGGGAGAGGGGGAGGGGAAAAGAGGGGGGGAGGGAGGGGGAAAAGAAGGAGAGGGGAGAGAGAAAGAGAGAGGAGAGAGAGAAAAAGAGAGAGGAGGGGAGAAGAGGAGGGAGAGGGGAAAAAGAGAGGAGAGAGGAGAGAGAGAGAGAGGGGAGAGATTTAAAAAGAAAAGAGAGAGAGATGAGGGGGGAGGGGGGGAGAGACAGGGCAGAAAAACAGATTGAGAGAGAGAGACAGGGCAGACAAACAGACAGACAGACCGACAGAGAGAGAGGGGAGAAGAGAGAGGAAAAAAGAGAGAGGGGAGAGAAAAATTTTAAAAGAGAGAGGTGAGCGAGAGAGAGGGGAGAGGAGAAGAGGACAAGCCCGACGGCGAACAGACAGACAGGGAGAGAGGGGAGAAGACGGGCAGACAGAGAGAGAGAGAGACAGAAGCAGGGCAGACAGAGGGAGAGAGAGAGGAGAGAGGAAGAGGGACAGACAGAAAAAGGGGGACGACGAAGAGAGAGGGTGAGGAGGAGGAGGGAAGAGAAGGGGAGAGGGGTGGGGGGAAAAGAAAAAAGAGAGGTCCGTTTTTGGGTTTTTAATGGCAAATAGCTTTTTTACTGCAGATTCTAAGCAAACTCTTTCCGTTGATTTTAGCCCTGGATGTCAAGCCTGGATCTGTCGGAGGCGCAGAAGCAGGAGGCGGAGGCCCGACATCTCCCTTGGGGCGTCCTGCACTCGGGGAACCTATCTGCCTCGCTGGTCCTCCTGAACCAAAGCCAAACCCCGTAAAGGGGTGGTAAATTTGGAGGCCTTCGCTCATATTCAGAGAAATTTTTTTGGGAAAACCCCCCACATTTCACACACAATACAGTATATGAATGTGTGTGTATGTGTTTTCCCTTTTTAATTCTGGCGTTAAAGGCCCTTTTTAA
>NC_061834.1:34099891-34110049 GCF_019202785.1 Penaeus chinensis | reverse complement strand
TATATATATATATATATATATATATATATATATAATAAAGTACATTATATTTTCAAGTGGCTTTTAATATTATTTTATTCCACAGATTTTAAATGAGTCTGTGTACAGTGTGAGACTTGCAGCCAGGATCGTTGATACCCCAGCTAATGAGATGCATACAGATTCTTTCATTGAGGTATGTATGTATGTCTTCTGGTTAGCGTCTGATTAACTTTGTGGTTTACTATCTAGGCAGTGGTAGAATTGCATTCACACACACACACATATATATATATATATATATATATATATATATATATATATATATATATATAAAATTTTGTATATATTTTTTTTTTATTATTATTTTTTTTAAATTTTGTTTTCTCAGTATTTTTTATTGCAATTGATAGTAAGATTTATCTCTAAAATAACACTTGCACATTTTATTCATGGTAATTCTACCCTTAGATGGCTCAGAATGTAGGTCAGTCCCTGGGCATCAAGCCTGTGGTTATCCAAGGAGAAGAACTTGCCACAAAAGGCTTTGGTGGTATATATGGTGTGGGGAAAGCAGCTGTTCATGCTCCAGCCTTGGTGGTGCTGTCTCATACACCTTCGGGAGCAACTGAGAATGTGGCCTGGGTTGGCAAGGGAATTGTCTATGACACAGGTGGCCTTAGCATCAAGACCAAGGTACGGAGGAAAAGCCTTTGTTTAATGATTCTTGTTTGATTTTAGGAAAAAATTTAATCAGCAAAAATAACTAATAGAAATTAAAGACTTCCAGCTCAGGTACAGGAATTAAAAATTACATTGAGTTTCCCCACTTTGTTTCTGCAGACCAGCATGCCAGGCATGAAGAGGGACTGTGGTGGAGCTGCAGCCATTCTTGGAGCTTTTTACCTGGCTGTCCAAGCTGGGTACTCCCAGAATCTGCATGCTATCTTTTGTTTGGCTGAGAATGCTGTTGGACCAACTGCAACAAAGCCAGATGATATTCACACACTTTACTCAGGAAGGTTAGCTCTTGGGTGAAAACAAGTTTGTCCTCTTTAATCCATCTATGAAGTCATCTAGATTCTGTAAACCATTTTATTGATTTTTGCATTTTGGTGAATATGGAGTGAGAAAAGAATTGTTTCATAGAAATGGAAAAGGAGTATGTCCCATAAGTTAACTTGTTGATACACCATTGTATTGTGTTGAGAATACTTCAGATTTGTTTATTTATATTGATGTTTTCAGAACTGTAGAAATAAATAACACCGATGCCGAGGGTCGGCTTGTCCTTAGTGATGGTGTAGCATATGCAGCTAAAGATTTGCGATGCACAACCATTTTGGACATGGCTACACTTACTGGTGCACAGGGTACTGCAACAGGTATGGTCTGATGCTATTCAAAATGCTTTCTTATTAGTCTTGACAAATATACTGTATTCCAAATAATTGCATCAGATGATTAAAAACTTCCAGAATTGAAATCTGTTATTTCTTACAAAATAATACAACTTTGATACAAATCGCATAATTCGATAAATTAATTTGGAAGAAAAAGATGCTCATATTGACCATAACTATTAAGAGACAGCAATGAAAACAATTGGACTGACTTGTGTGACATGCTGTAAAGAAGACTGTGATTGTTGCAGGGAAGTACCATGCAGCAGCACTTACCAATAACCAGGAATGGGAAGATGCTCTTGTTGCTGCTGGCCAGACCTCTGGAGATTTGGTTCATCCATTGCCATACTCACCGGAATTACACTTCGCTGAGTTTGCATCTGCTGTTGCCGACATGAAGAATTCAGTGGCAGTAAGTATGCTTCTTACATATGTTATAATAATAATAATAATAATAATAGTAATAATAATAATAATAATGATAATAATAATGATAATAATAATAATAATAATAATAATAATAATAATAATAATAATAATAATAATAATAGTAATAATAATAGTAATAATAATAATGATAAGGATAATAATGGTAATGATAATGATAATGATGATAATAATGGTAATGATAATGATAATGATGATAATAATGGTAATGATAATGATGATAATAATGGTAATGATAATGATAATGATAATAATGGTAATGATAACGATAATGATGATAATAATGGTAATGATAACGATAATGATGATAATAATGGTAATGATAATGATAATGAAGATAATGGTGGTGATGATAATGATAATAGTGATGATGATTTTTTTTTACTTTTTTTTTATACAAGGACCGAACAAATGCCACCTCTTCATGCGCTGGCCTCTTCATCGCTGCTCATCTAGGATTTGACTTTCCGGGCAATTGGATGCATGTTGATATGGCATATCCAGTGCACTGTGTACGTAGATTACATGTAGCAAAATTGTTATTGTTTCTGAGAAAATTTTACCTTTGGTAAATTTGAATTTATGTAATTTACAGATTTTTAGAAATGATCTTAAAGCAAAATGTCTTGTATGTAAACTTACATGCAAAAAAAATAGTTATTCATATTTCTTATAAATTTTGCCATCTGGTAAACTTGAATTGATATGATTTATCTGTTTTTAGACTTGATTTTATATCAATGTCTTCACCTGTTTTTTTCTAGGGTGAGCGTGCTACAGGGTATGGAGTAGCATTGCTGCCAGTGCTGTTTGGACATCACTCAAAAAGCAGGATTTTCCGCAGTTTAGCGCCTCTGTCATCCGAAAATGGAGAATGTGAAGTTAACTGTAAAGCCTCCAAGAAGATGAGGCTAGCATAAAGAAGACGGGTAGAGTTCAGAATTGGTTGCTAGAGGTACTGATAATCCAGAATTCAGTGCTGTTACTAAAGTTCCCATGTCTTGTATCATCGCTGCCATAGTATGAATTTGTAAGCAAAGTTTTGTACTATCATGACTACAACTTAACTGATTTGAGAGAGAATTGTGTGTAAGGTGTTTGGATATTGTAAAATGAATGTAAAGGCAGATATAAATAGAATTTTACTACAACATTCATTTACTCATAAACATGTATCCAAGTTGCTTATTTTTTTTCATTTATACATATAAATATGAGTTTGATAAAACCAGTAAGATTGGGCATTTCTGTGTAGAAAGCTCATGAAATATCTAGAAATTCTTGAAAGTGTTTTAGTTTCAGTCACACTTGTTTTTCTCGCTAATAGTATCCATTATTGCCCAGTGTATGCCCAGTGGCTGCTAGAATTTCTGATGATTTTGTCACATGAAAAGTGGCACATTGCAATACTCTTTTACTTGAAAGACATGAGTGTCTATAAGTGCATATCTGCTGTCAGTTTTTAAACTGTTTACTGGTATGATTTGTCAGGTTTGGTATTTCTGGGGATCTTAAACACAGAAAAGGCTGTAGTTATAAAAGCTTTCTGTATTGATCAGTGATAATTTTGTTTATCTAATTGTTGAAGGTATTTTTCTCATATATTCCAGTTCATTGTATTAAAACTAGTGGCTATTCCTGTTGCTATTTGTCATTATGAGTATCTTTATCACTTCTGTCATTAATAAGGTGATTTATAAGAATTACTATTATCAATATTATTATTATTATTAATATTATTAATATTATTATTATTATTATTATTATTATTATTATTAATATTTCCTGATAGACAGCAGACTTGTAAGTAGCTCTCCGTCCTTGGCATGTTGTCAACAGTGCCATACAGGCCTAACCATTCTAAAGGGGATTCAACAATATCACTACCACCGGTGTTGCTTTGTAAGACCCAACAGTGCAAAAGGTGTCACCATGCAAGCTGTTTCTTATTTTCATTAGAACAGTTAATTGTCACAGTCATAATATTACCTCAATAAAAGATTGATGCCCTCCGCTGTATTTGAATGTGCAAAATTTGATTCCATAATTGGAGCACTAAATGTATGATTTCCTAGGATTTTAATTAGTTAGTTTTCCCATATATATGTTCCTTGAGAAGTTGGTACCAAATCTTGTTGCTTTGTATATTTTAATTGAGGGTTGATTATTATTTCCAGAGTAAGCCATTAATATATACAAATATAAATTTATATATATATGTAAATATATATATGTATATATATACATAGACACATACACATACACATAAACAAACACACACACACACACTCACATCTGTAGATTCTGATTCTTTGCAGTAATTGTCATTTGGTCATAGAAGTCTTCAAATAGGTGCCTTCAGGAATGTTATATTAAGTTTTAAACACTTCACTTCAGTTTTGAGAAACGTAAGGATGTGATTTCATCGATGCATTGTGTTTGTTCCATGCACTGTATACAATACCTTATTCTCATGAATAGTCATGAATGAAGTCTCATTATAATTCATCTTTCATCCATCTTGCAATCAGAATAAGTCAAAGAAAGATAACATTTTGATGCTCCAAGGAGGGAAGTAAGAGAAGTACATATATATATTGTAGTACTTGTTCTGAACACTCATTTTCTCATGGCATCACATCTTTAGGGTTTATTACCATTTTGCAGATTAAAGGTGCAAGTTGAAAAGCTGTTTGAAATGAAATGATAAACTGTTTGGTTTTTATCTTTGGGTATTTTTTCTGGAACAGTCATTATATATGAAGTGCAGTATTATAAGATTGTGTTTTTCATAATTTGTAGACTTTAAAGGAAAAGATGAAAAGTTTAAGCAGTTAAGATAGTATTGTGTAAATGATATAAATTGTAATGATTTCCAATGATGAAATAGAATATTTCTTGAATGTATGGATTTAATTATTAGTAATAATTCATGAAGTAATGACATTAGCTGTACTCCCAATTGATTTAAAAGCTGATTATCTGATTGGTACACAGTTGTGAAAGTGAGAAAGAAAAAATGTCATGAAAGGCAACACTCACTATTGGATAAATATTTTTGTTAATTTTGAATTAACTAGATGTTTTTTGTAATGTGTAATTTTTTCTTTTCTTTTTTTCTAGAGAATATTGAACTTGGTGTAACATTATTAATTTATTTTCAACTTGTCAGTCCTAGTATGGCTGCTTTTTGTAGATTTTTGTCATCAAAGAATTATATTTTCACACATAGAAGAAAACAACTTGTTTGATAACAAAGACTCAGGCATTATGTGAACTGCATTGCAAGATAACCCTGTTTAGTAATTTAGATTTTAATTGAGCTATATATTCATCTTAGCATTTAAACAATGACTGTAACAAAGTAAAGAAGAGCTAATAAATGTAATGAGAGTGAAAAAAAAGGTGAAGAAAAAAGTAGTTTGTAATAACTAAACCTAATGTCCAGCTGTCATGCCTGTGATGGTAAGTATTGGAGAGAAAAAAAAAAAAAAAAAAAAAAAAAAAAAAAAAAATATAAATTATGAATCATGAATGTTTGTCTATCAGTTTTGAAAACACTATTGGCAAAATGTTTATTTTATAAGGTAGTTTAATCCCACAATTGCAGATGCCGGTATTGTCAGGTTGCTGGTGTGCCCAGCTCATTTAGTATTTCAAGCCCAGTATTAGGCACAGATTGCCCTGTAGCTGTAGCTTTTATACAGCAGGTGCCTGTATCTAGTATCAACACCAAACAAATGTTGCTACTACTGGAAAAGCACAAGCGCCCTCTGACTTATGGCACATGGTATATTGCCATTGGGTGATGGGGGTTCCAGTAGCAATGCAGTCCACTATAGGTTTGTCATCTGCATTCATGGTGTTGATATTGTGAATTTCCTGATTTATGTAAATCACTCTCCCCCTAATAACACCCAAGATAATGAAGGGAGACCATATACAATAACTTTGCCAATACAACAAATTGATATGAAGCATATTTAAAGAGCAAATGTAGGTAAGGACAGCCAGTTGCTCTTAATTGGATTGGTTGTGTTTGCTTTGGATAACACACAAAACAAACTTAGCAACCTAGGAATAAAAGCAACTACTGCATTCCATAACATGGCTATTTAACCCAATGCTGACGGGCATGATGTGTACGTACCATAGATAGCTACACTTGTACTAAGTCACCAATGAGCCAATTATGAGTACTGCCTGCTCGTTTACCCTTTTCTCTGATTTACAATAACATTTTACGTTATCTTATTTAGCTGTTACTAATGTTTATAATAAAAAAAACACCATCAATATTCATAGCAGTAATAAATACATTTTTCCTGCCAATTCAAATCACATAAGGTCACAAGGTCTACTAATTGACTCCTTTGTGGCTAAGCACTAGCAGAGCAATCAGACATTTCACCAAAAATATAGAAAATGAGCACCGCATTTCCCCCATCTTTTATTCATTTTCCCCGGCGGCATTGGGTTAAGGTCACTTGAGTAACTGAAAACAATAGTCCCATCCCCATGTGCCTGGCAGAGACTTACACCCCATCCACACAATGAAGCAGTTCCTAGCAGATTGCCTATTTATCTGGAAAAGTCTCCTATCCACACCCAGCAGCAAATGGTTAACCCCCCCCCCCCCCCCCCTTATCCCTTGCTGCTTCTCCTCATTGTGGGTGGGGGGCTTAGCAGGCAGAAATGAGGCCCAATGTAGGGGATCATCCATACATTGGTCCTCAGCCATTGCCTCAACTGATTTTGCATGGCTTTTTCTTTTCCTCTTTTCCCGTTAATTCATTTTTACCGTTTTTCCACAATACTTTATCATAATGCTGTATGACCTTTGATATCTGGCACATTAGTTTGTTTTGACCATTAACCATTCTGGAAAACCACAAATATCGCCTTATTGAACCAAAAAACTTCCACCCTATCACTATATTTTCAATACACTGCTAACAACCATAGAAGATGACACTGCAGAAAAATTTCAAAAAATAATAATAATAAATTGTCGAGTTACTAAGCTTTTGGCTTAATTTGGTTATTTCACTTTACCATGGGCAGAGGCACTTCCTTGGTTTGCCCTTCAATTCTGCCCAAACAACAGGCATTAAGTGAGCTTAATGCCTGCTGGGTTGTGCTTCATCATGTGGACAGGGCTTTACAAATCCAGTCACTCCAATGAGTTAATTAAGCTCCTTTTGATGTCTAGAACATTTGTTTTGACTTTTAACCCCCCCAATCCCTTGCCCGTTGTTGTGTTGGGGGGGCTTAGGAGGCGGAGACTGGGACCCAATGCTGGGGAACTCCCCAACCTTGGGACTTAACCCTCGACTCAACAAATTTTGCATGGTCTTTCCCCCCTCCCCCCCCTCTCCTACTTTTTCCTCTCTGTCCCTTCAGCAACCCCTTCTACTATCCACTTCCTAAGGTGTAAGAGCCGTGCTGAAAGGATGAAAGGCTGACTTTGTGCCAGTCCTGAACAGCCTGAGGGAGCCATGGGCACGGCATTCCCCTGCTTTAGTTGTCTAGCCCTTACCCCTCAAGCGACCCTGAGGGGTAGACCGTTTCTCTCCCAACATATTCCAGGCTTATCATGGCCAACAATGAATAACCATCAACCATTAACCATACCATTATTAGAGGCAATTGCCTCTTCATCAAATAGCTCCACCAATTCAAACTCGCCCGATTCCCTGACCCCAGGCTCTCCTTTGACCACGGTTCTGAACACTACAACTAATACCCCCTCCTCAATGCCGACTAGTACAGTATCCACCCTAATCAACACCCCAGGAGACATTTCTACTCCCAACATGCTCAACTTCAACAACTATACCCCCACAACCTTCTTCATCAACTACCCCATCCTCCCTTATTGTCCACCTCCCCATAACACTACCTCCCTCAACACTACTCCCTCTTCCACATGCCCCCGTCCTTCTACTACTCCCATCTCTACAAAATTCTTAAATCTATTTAGCCCAGCCAAATGGGACTGATTTTTCGTGATCCCTCCCACAGCTTCTCACATTTTCTGCTTTGACAACCTGTTTTCATTCCTCAAATGCATATACATCCTTCACTTGATCTAACCCCTATACATTACCTTACCCAACCTTAACCCATTTACTTGTCAATTCCTTTGCCCAACATTGACAACTAATCACTAACTCAACCACCCTTCACTACCATTTACTATAGTGCTACATGACCTTAGATGTCTAGCACATTTATTTGCTTTTAACCATTAACCATAACCATTTGACTTTTAAACCTTTACCATTAATTCAAGCTCCAGCTAGACCACTTTGCTGGTTAGCTCATGGATGCAAGCAGAAAGTCTGACAGCAGGCAACCCACTCAACTGTGTCCACAAAGACAAGTGAAAAGACTGAACCAGAAATGACTGTGAAAGCCTCTTTAACCGGATGTAATTGAGCAAATGATAAAAAAAATGAATCGTAAAAAAAACTGATAATCAGCAGCACAATACGTAGGAGAATGACACTGGATAGTCATCAACATTGAAACATTGAAAGATAAATAACTACCTATGTATGGATTAAAAGTAAAATGGCACAAATAATCTTTATTACAAAAGCTTATGAGATAAATTAACCATATCTGCAAATTAGCACTAACATGGAAAATCATCTTGATAAATCTTATATACAACTTGTAACAAAACTTGGAGATGTGCTGATGAAAGGCAAATAGCTTGTCTTTTTCAAAATTTATATTTATCATACTCATACCCTTTGAGTAACAAGCTACATGCAGGGCAAAGGTGTGAATACTAATGATATGCCTTGCCATTTCACGACAAAGCTGTGCATGCACTGTTTACAAGCAAATTATTAAAATAACCGGTAGTAAGATCAGCTTATTGGACGTAAGATAGTACAGTACACCTCGTGTTTATAGTTAGTAAACCAGTATGCATTAAATGACTATTATCATATAGTATTTTAGGAGTATGTGGCCAGTATGTGATGAACAGGCATGTACTATACTAAAAAATAAAAATAGCCATCATAATACTACAAGTTCTATAAACTATTTCTTCTGAAGTTTCTAATATTTGAGCATGAAAATTAATTACAATTAGAGTCACATGATACTCAATGCACACTCCCTTCACAACAATGATTTAAATGAGAACAACTTTTTACATATGGAATTTCAGTCATACAACCTTTCAAAGCTTTTGGATTCATGCAACTCTGACACATGGGAACAATACAGGATATGTAACTTCATACACTGAACTTTGGTAGGTTGATTATAATGGGGCAATATGTTAAACTAATAAATTACACATACTACATTTCAAGGGCTGTCTTTTTCACAGTCAGGGATAAGCAAATTTTATGTAGGAATATAATTCACAAAATGTTCCTTGCTTTACTCAAATATTTGGGAGAATTCAGTGACTATTTCAATAAGATGCAGATCACTGATCGATAAATATATATAAATAATCTGATTGTTGCCATCATTACATCAAGCTTGGTATATGAAAAACTACCATATATGTTATAAGAAAAATAAAGAGATGGTGGGTACAACAATAAAAGTATTTAAGTGTAGTGTGCTGACCAATAAAACAATAACATATATCTCTATGAAAAAAGCTAGTAACTAAACTCTTTTGTGATCTTACTTCTTCAAGGGAGCAAAGGACCTCACTGATAATTTTTATGCTACAACATAAACAACAAATTCATTACCTTGTTTAAAAAAAAAAAAAAAAAAAAAAAATAACGTAAAATAATGTACAACTTCTTCAAACATATCACGTGTTGTTTTTCTGCTTTACTCTGCTTTAACATGAGCTCCCTTCATCCCTTTCTTCAGCTCTAGATCCTTCTTACACTGGAGGTACAAATTGTTCAGATCAAAGGAAGCCTTAATATTATCCTGGAAAAAAGAGAAAGAGAGAGAAAGCAAAATCAGTAAAAAAAAAATATCTATATTTGCCAATATCTCAAAATATCTACAGCTATTTGTATAAAGCAGTGGCTCCAACCAGTGGGCCAAGATCTCCAAGGTGGTCATGAAAAGCTGGCATGGAGCCTTAGGGATAGAAGAGATAGATATATATATATATAGATATAGATATAGATATATATATATATATATATATATATATATATATATATATATATATATATATATATATATAATAGAGCTTGTCTGCAACAATCCCTAATCCAACCAATATAATGGCTATATGACTTATACAATCTAATATGATAAAGGGATTAACACAAGGAAATAAAATTCAAGAAGAATAACCAACCTCAGTGAAGTAAAATTTCTG
>NC_061834.1:34092391-34094891 GCF_019202785.1 Penaeus chinensis | reverse complement strand
CTTGTCCATAGGCCAATATCAGTCTATAACATAAACTGAATAGCTTCAATTTTCAATATACAACTGTCTCACACATGAAAAATGTCTTGGAATTCTGCGATAATTGTTTACGTAGTGATCTCACCCCTATTGCACTAGCCAACAACCTTGGTGAAACTTCTGGGAATCAATAAACATTGTCGTATGAACCAAAAACTTTCCTGCATTAGTAGACTCCCACCTGATTGTCTTGGACCTAATCTTTACACAGCATCTGTCATGACTATCTAATTCATTTCTGTTGCTTAAACAGATTATTTGGTCTATATAGGATTGCCTTTTTTTTTTCTTTTCTCTCTCTCGCTCTCTCTCTCTTTATGACAGTGTTCTTAGAGTTTCGTCACCTTAGTATGGTTATTAAGTAAATACATACCTATTCCACAACTGAGTAGTTTAATGTAGTGTTTATCCTGTATTACATGCATGACTGAAAATGTAAGTATAAACATCTTTGTGATATTGATGTTTTGCGAGAAATCTCAAAAAAGTGATTTTAACTATGATAGAATATACCACTAGGAAAACCAGTGGGTAGTGGACATAAACTGGCATAATTTCAGTTTCCCATTGATCTATGACTCAAGGTAAACTTTTACTAATAATGGTCAGAATCAAAGAAAAGAAAAGAAAAGAAAAGAAAAGAATCATCTATGATAAATAAGTTGGGCAACATCTAATGCTTTGGTATTTATTTATATAAAGACTGCATGAAGATATGGAAAATCCAAGGAAAATCAAGTAACTGCACTCTCTGATGCATGGCACAATCTGTGTTAATACGATTATAGTGTCAGAAAAGGAAGAAAATACATGACGACAAAAGCCTCCCGGAGAGGTAGTCCACGGCAATTGGGTAGGATTCCAGGGGTGGAGTCCTGATAGGGAAATACAATGACTGTGTAGGAGTCTGGCAGCGAAGACCATGTGTTAGGAAGGGTTTTGGTTCATACAGCAATATGAATGGATTTCCGAAAATGCCGGAGTAATAGGGACTTAGTCTCAGTCACTTCATAAACAATTATCAATACTTTCACTTATATCATTTGCGATGGAAACAACATTAAATTTACACATCCACAACATGAATAACAGAAACAAGAAATAATAATTGCAAAGTTGAATGGCTGCCTGAAACAAAAAATTACCATAAAATCTTTAGAATTATAGAAATCGAATGGCAAACTATTGCAAGGACGGCAAAGTTTCCTGCTTTATATGCGAGGGATTCTCCAGGAACGAAAAATCCAATAAGTGAGTACAAAAATAACAATGAACAGTAAATAACATAATTAAATGAATACAAAATGAAAAATATATACATATTACATGAATGAGCTCTTTAGAACCTGAACCAGAAATCCAAAATAAAATAAAATAATGATAAAACATTGAGCAGAATAAGACAAAGAATGAAAAAAAAAGAAAAGAAAAAAAAAACCTACTAACTTTGCATAGGCCTACAAAAGTCTCCACACCTTTGCTAACTAACACAAACAAAACACCTGAATAAAAAAGAGAGAACAAAAAACAAACAATACAACGAGAAAAAGACTAAAAAATAACAGCCTTACCATAGTGAGCTCCCCACAATCCCCTTCAGGAAAGAGAATTTCACACAAAACCGGCGTAAATTTAGCCGTCAAGAAGCTCATACTCATCATCAAATTTAACATGTGATATGGGTGAGCCAGCTGTTTTATATCCTCAAAGACAGCCATGGTGATGATTTAAGATTCTCTAGGTCTTAGACGAGTCCAAAAAGGGTCACACTTCTTGTCACTGCCTCCTTTCTTTATCGGTCTGTCTACTATGTCTGCTCTTCGCTACAGACGACAGACGACTGACGCAATTTTTTGTTTCTTTATGTCGGTCAACTTTCACTGTTTTCTTTATTGTTATTAGTATTATTAGGTCTTTTCTTCTTATTATTAATGGGGCATGTTGATTATTTTGGTAATAATGATGGGGAATATGGGTTTCTTTCTTTTTTAAAATTACTTTCGGTCATTTTTTGGCCGCTTTTATTGAATCTATTATTGCCGTTATAACTGCAATTATCTTTATTATTATTATTATTATTATTATTGTTATTATTATTATTATTATTATTATTATTATTATTATTATTTTCATCATCATTATTATTATCATTATCATTATTACTACCATTATGTATGCTTTCCTTTCTTTTTAACTAGTCTCGGTCAACTTTCACTATTATTTAATTATTCAGTCTTGTTAATTTTTCTGTTTTTTATATATAGATTCAATTCTCATTCTCACTATACTAATATTATTGTAGAAAGAAATAATATGAATTATTATGAAAGTCCCCCCCTCTCCTTAAGATTTCTTGGTAGTGAATTGCCCAATTTTATCTTCACAGAAATTTAGGACACAAACAGTAGAGGATCCTAATGAGAAATGGCAATATTGCATTTTTCTAGATGTAGCAGGAGGA
>NC_061834.1:34065770-34082291 GCF_019202785.1 Penaeus chinensis | reverse complement strand
GAAACTGGAAGGGGAAAAGACAAAAAAAAAAGATGACTGGGTGAAAGGAAAAAGGAGAATAAAAACTGATTACGGAGGTACGGAAGACGAGGAAGATAGAGGAACGAAGAAAGAGAATAAACGTTGGTTAAGAAGAGGGGAAGAGAAGGAAGGAGAAAAAACATGATATAGGGGAATGAAAAAAGAGGAAAAGAAGAAGATGAAGGAATGAGAATAAAAGCTGATTAGAGTGAACAAGAAGGAGGAAAAAAGGAAGAAGATAAAGACGGAATAAGGGGGGGGAGGTAAGAGAAGGAGGAAAAAAGAGGAAGGATAAGTTAATGAAGGATAAGGAGGTGGAAGAAGGAGAAGAAGAAGAAAAGTTGATGAAAGGAAAAATAAGAGGAAGTAGGAGAAGAAGTTAATGAATGGACAGGAAGAGGAAAAAGAAGAAGAAGAAGAAGAAGAAGAAAAGTTGATGGAGGTGGGTATGGAAGAGTATTGATAGGATATATGCTGTACGAGGAAGGAAGAGGAAGATGAGGGATAACAACGAGGAGAAAGAAAAGAAAGAATAAAGAATGATATATTGCAAAAGAGAGAGGAAAAAGAGAGGACAAAACAAATGAGTGAGAAAGAAGAAGAAGCAGAAGAAGAAAAAAAAAAGGTGAAAAAGGAGGCAAAGGAACAATTAAAATAGATGGCTGATGTGTAGTATAGAAGAAACGAAGGAAGCATAACAAAAGGTGATAAAAGAAAGGAAAAAGATGGGAATAAAGAAGAACTAAAGAACAAAGAAAATAAAGGAAGAAGAGAGAAGTGAATGGATGAAAGAGGGAAGAGAATAACAACTAATTGGGGAAAAGTAAAAACAATACAATTACAAAACAAGGAAATGGAAAAGAAGGGAAAGAAAAAAAAGAAAAACAGAGAGAAAGAAGAAAGAAAAATGAAAAAAATGTTAATTCGATTAAATTGATTATTCTCTTTTTATCCTAAATGCTAAACTGTAGAGCTTGAGGATGAAAAATATGGTAATTTAGAATTAACGCAATTAGTAGTTACAAAGACAGAAGGAAGGAGGGATGAAAAAGAAGATGACGAGGGAATAAGGAATATGGAAATTGAAGAACGGCAAAAGAGGCATAGAGAAGGGAGGAATAAAAAGGGAGACAGATAAATTAGAATGCAAAACGCAAGGAGGCGAACGAATATGGAAATTCAAAAATTAGTGGAAGAGGAGAGGCAGATGGAAGAAGGATAATTGGGGGGGGGGGGGGGTAAGAGGGGTGTATGTCTGTCTGTCTTTCTGTTTGTCTCTTTATCTGTCTTTTTCTGTCTGTCTGTCTGTCTGTCCGTCTCTCTCTCTCTCTTTCTCTCTCCCTCCCTCCCCCTCTCTCCCTCCCTCCCCCTCTCTCCCTCTCTCTCTCTCTCTCTCTCTCTTTCTCTCTCTCTCTTTCTCTATTTATCTCTCTCTCTCTCTCTCTCTCTCTCTCCCTCCTTCCATCCCTAACTCCCTCCCTCCCTCCCTCCCTCCCTCCCTCCCTCCCTCCCTCCCTCTCTCTCTCTCTCTCTCTCTCTCTCTCTCTCTCTCTGTGTGTGTCTTTCTCCCCCCCCCCCTCTCTCTCTCTCTCTCTCTATCTATCTATCTATCTATCTCTCCCTCTCTCTCTCTCTCTCTCGCTCTTTCTCTCTCTCTCCCTCCCTCTCTCGTTCTCTCTCTATCTGCCTCTCTCTCTCTCTCTCTCTGTGTCTCTCTCTCTTTATCTCTCTCTCTCTCTCTCCCCCTCTCTTTCTCCCCCCCCTCATCTCTTTCTCTCTCTCTCTCTCTCTCTCTCTCTCTCTCTCTCTCTCTCTCTCCCTCACTCACTCTCCTCTTTTTCGAATGGAAAATGATAAGAGGGAAGTAGGGAGAGATCAAGGGAGAGAGAGGGGAGGAGAGGGAAAGAGCTGTGTGTGTGTGTGTGTGTGTGTGTGTGTGTGTGTGTGTGTGTGTGTATGTGTGGGTGTTTATGCGTGTGCCTGTTTGTATGTTTGTTTAAGTCTGCGTTAAACAAATATTTTGCTTGTGTGTGTATCCGGTGTATTTGGGGAAAAATATTAATTTTTAACAAAGCTATAATTCATTATAATTTAATACGTTCGATAAATTGGCAAACCCTGGGACATGAAAACAGATACATGAAAAGCTAAAAAAATAAACAGAGTTGGTGCCAATTTTTGAATAATTAATGTCGCTGAATCTTTATTGAGAACAGACATTTTAAAGACTTGCACCAGATATATATTTCGAGTTTAAAAGCATTTCGCTTGTAACGTGAAATATTGGTGACCATATATTTCTTGCAAAAGAGGAAAGGAAAAGAGAGAGAGAAAAAGAGAACCAAAGAAAACTAAAATCGAAAAAAAAAAAATACTGGTAAAATATAAAATATCTAGATAAAATAATGATAATGATAGATAAAGTAAAAAGATACATACAATATATTTCAACAGCATAATCAGTTCCTCATATATATAAAAAGAGACTACAGTATATAAATTTAATATATCTAAGTAAATATCGACATTTAGCCAAGATTAGAATCACTGAATTCAATAAATGGAATATTTGACATTTTACATTCTGTTTAGCAGTGTTATTACGATTGTCATTGTTATCATTACCATTATCATCATTATTATTATCATTAACTTATTATTATTATTATTATTATTATTATTATTATTATTATTATCATTATTGTTATCATTATTATCATCGTTTCTGTTATCAGTATTCCTGTTATCATTATCATCATCCTAATTATCATTATAATAATGATTATTAGTATTCATCATTATTGTTATTGATATTGTTGTTGTTGTTATATGCTGTTCTTCTTCTATTCCTTCTTCTTTTTATTATCATCATTACTATTATTATCATCACTATCATTATTATTATTATTGTTATTATCATTATTATTATCATCATTATTACTATCATTATCATTGTTATTATTATCATTATTGTGGCTTTTATCATTATCATTATTATTATCATTAATATTATTGTTAATATTATTCTTGTCATCATAATAATTTTCATCATCATTATCATAATCATTGTTATTATTATCATCATCATTGTTATTATTATTATTAGTATTGTTATGATTACGATTAGCATAATTACCATCATCATCATTATTATTATTTTGTTATCATCATTCTTCATAATCTTTATGATAATTACTACCATTATCATTATTACCATATTCACTATCTAATTTACTGATATTATCACAGCTATTGCTTTAGAATAAAATAAAATATACTTAAAGATGATATAATCTTAAAGCTCTACTAGAGAAAGAATGAAAAATATGATGAACTTTATTTTTCGAAAAAGAATTATTTTGAGGAAAGTCATCCAAGTCAAAAATTTAGACTGAAGGAAATTAGGCCCGTAACTTAATTATAATGAAATAAAATGAAATTCTTTATTATTATGTTTTATTTTTTTATTTACTTTACTTTCTTTCATTTTACACTATTTTATTGATTTATTTATCTATTTTACACTATTTTATTGATTTATTGATCTATTATACTCTATTTTATTGATTTATTTCTCTATTTTACACTATTTTATTTATTGATTTATCTATTTTGCATTATTTTATTTATTTATTTATCTATTCTACACTATTTTATTTATCTATTTTGCACTATTTTATTGATCTATTTTGCACTATTTTATTTATCTTTTTTACACTATTGTATTTATTTATTTATCTATTTTACACTATTATATTGATTTATTTATCTATTTTACACTATTTTATTGATTTATTTATCTATTTTACACTATTATATTGATTTATTTATCTATTTTACACTATTTTATTGATTTATTTATCTAATTTACACTATTTTATTTATCTATTTTACACTATTTTATTTATCTATTTTGCACTATTTTATTTATCTATTTTATACTATTGTATTTATTTATTTATCTATTTTACACTATTTTATTGATTTATTTATCTATTTTACACTATTTTATTTATCTATTTTGCACTATTTTATTTATCTATTTTGCACTATTTTATTTATTTATTTATCTATTTCACACTATTTTATTTATTTATTTATCTATTTTACATTATTTTATTTATCTATTTCATTTTATTATTTGTTTATGTAAGTCTACCGGAATCTCCTGTTAGAGAAATCTACAAAAACCTATTTCATTTGCAAATTGCTCGGGGGGGGGGGGGGGGGTGATTAATTATGCGGAAATATTTCCAGAAGAAATTGACTTTTTTATCAGGTATATTAATTGTGTTTTAATATTCAACATTTGCCACAGAGGCGACACAACCTCTAAACATTTTTAGAGGCTTCATAAATTCATGCTGTGTATGTGTTTTCTTTTTTCTAAGAACTTTCAGCTGACATAGATATTTATAGAATCTAATTTAATTCTTTGTTTGATCATGTAAACCCAAAATACTTAAGAAAGCGTGATCCTTTCATATTCTGAAGTGATTTACTTGTATTATTATCATTACTATTCCATTCTTTATCTAAGCATTTTATTACTTGAAATCGTTGCATATAAATCCGACAACACCATCCACGTTCAAAATCATTCATAATGTTCAATATTCTACACAAAACCGAGTGTACCATCTACACACACACACACACACACACACACACACACACACACACACACACACACACACATATACACACACACACACAAATGAGAAACAAACGTATCGGAAATTTCCATTAACCTATCCTAACCTACCATTCATTAGAATACCCATTGCAATTGAACACGATTTTTCTTAATCTCTTCTCTACTGTTCTTTATTTCGTTTCTTCTCCTTTTCTCTTCATCTCCTTCACCTCCTTATTCTCCCCGTCGTCTAATCGCACTATACTACACAAACTACGAAATCAACTCATTCATAAAAATTCCCATTCATATCTTAAATCCTTCACGCTCTTGTTTTGTTTACACGCTACGCTTGGGTTTCTTGGTGATTGATAGTAATGTGTGACGTTCGCTTTTGTTATTGATGAGGGTTTCATTGGAACTTGACTCTTAAGGTACTTTGCATGTATAATTCTAAAACTAAACACACACACACACACACACACACACACACACACACACACACACACACACACACACCCACACGCACACGCACACGCACACGTACACGCACACCCACCCACACCCACACCCACACCCACACCCACACCCACACCCACACCCACACCCACACCCACACCCACACGCACACGCACACGCACACGCACACGCACACGCACACACACACACACACACACACACGCACGCACGCACGCACGCACGCACACACGCACACGCACTCGCACACACACATACATATACAATATCAAAATATCTATATACTTTCCTCTATATTAATCAACACGAAGCTAAATAAATGAATGAACATACAATTATGTTTGTGTGTGCGTTTTGTGCGTGTGGAAATGCGAATGCGTATGCATGTTTTATTACCAAGAAACATGTAAAAAGAGTGAAATAGTAAAAACAACAATGCATAAAACATAAAACACCACATCTCAGCTAGGATCAGGCTTGGATATAGAATGTATTGGCAGGTCAGTACAGTGTGCAAAGGTGAAGAAACTAAGTTTGAACAATTGTACATTATATCTCAGAATGTCATGTGTTACAGCCTTTCAAACTACATAGCATGAGGTCCGCAGAACTATGTGACTATTTCATATCATCGGAGGTTTTAGAAGGAATAGTTATTTTGTATCCTAAACATGGAGAGTAGTATCACACGACCACATATCATTTATAATGATAAGTAATTATTGTTTCCTTTTAACTGATATAATACAGATCATAATGAAGTTATAGCCTAAGTTTTCAATGTAATGCTATTATATTATGCTATGGCTATGCATCAAATGCATTACAGTTTGTCCACACCTGTGCAGTTAGCAGGGTAAATAAAGGATTGTGCTTAAAAATAAAGTTTGGTTGTATTGTATATTAAATGTACCAAAGCTTCCCCACGCCTACGTAGATATCTAGGGTGATAGATAAAGTTAAGAACATGCAACAATCCTTTATCCATATCCATATGTAACAGTGATTAATTTTCTTGTCCTAATTTGACAATTTCAATTTCCCTTTCCATTTCCTATTTCTCCAAAAAAAAAAAAAAAAAGTGTTCTTGGCCATAAATATCCCTTAATTACACGCAGCTAATTACACACAGCCATTGACATCTCATTCACTATTTTCTGTGAATGAGATGCAGTTCTCTACCATCACTTTTAGTTTCACTGATCTTTTGAAATGAATTAGTTGTCCGTTATCATACCATGGACTCCAAAACACCACCATACACCACCTTTATAATATCGCAGTAAATTCGCCACTGTGGCGATCCTGTTAAACCTGTGACCCCCCCATGTTTTCTCTACTTAAAGACGTGAGACAAGGAACAGGTTTTAAACACGCCCGTGAATTGTTTCAGACAGTCTTACCTTCTCAATACTTGATTCGTTTCGTTGTTACATATTTTTTCTCTCTCTTGCTGTAATAAAATAATGACAATGATAATGGTAGCAATAATAATGATAACAGCAACAATAAAAATCATAATGATTTTGGAAATGATAGGTTATGAAAATAATTATGATAATGAATATAATGGTGATAAAAAAGGATGATAATAATAACTAATTATAACAAATGCCTTTCATAATACTTATATTGATAAACATGATGGTAATAATACCCAAAACGTAATAATAACATTAACTGTAGGAATGTTTCAACTCTAATTCCTTTGTGAAAACGCCATGCTTTCTTTTAAACGAATTGGCCCTCTTCTCTTCCCATTTTCTTTGCTGTTCCTCCTTGTGTTGACACTCGATCGCCTGGACTCCTTTGTCTTGGAATTTTCTGCGTATTGTCTTTATTCAGTATCTTAGGGCGTCGTCTGTTTGTAGTATTGGGGTAAACCATTTCATTCTTCGTCTGCGTCGTTGCCCATTTATTTTGTCATGGAATTTAGCGGTCTCTAGTAATTTCTAGGGAGAGGTGTATTGATAAACATTGAAGTCATCATCTATTTATAAAATGTGTTACTGTTTATACTTAGCCAGTAAACAGTTTATCTTGCAATGTTCCACATAAATTCACTACAAGCTCGATTTTCTTTGTAAAATCGTAATTTAATCAGAGGATTTCAGAAGTCTTATTTCTGTTTTTAATTCTCTCTCTCTCTCTCTCTCTCTCTCTCTCTCTCTCTCTCTCTCTCTCTCTCTCTCTCTCTCTCTCTCTCTCTCTATATATATATATATATATATATATATTTGTACCTAGCATTTGTTCTGCCTCTTGTGGGTGAGTAAACACGTGAATAATATAGACTATAAATTTCCAGGACAAAAACAGTTAAAGAGCTTAAAGATCTGAAACATTATTACAGATCTCGTTTTAGAAAACTCGACGCACAGGCACAGGCTGATGTAAAATTATCCAGGGCAGTTAGTCTCTATCTGGGAAACGAGAAATGCAGTCGACGCTTCCTTTAAATGGATTGTAACAGAACAAATGTACGACACAATTTATTTTCCTTTCCTTTGTGTGTCGCAAACTAGCGCTCATGTTCTTCCTGACGTTGTTATTTCGTCTCTCACGCACGCAGTCTACAACATCAATGCGAAAATCCCCTTTGTGGGAAATGCGACAGACAATCAAAGACTGCAGTTTCTATGATAAAAGTGCATTATCTTGAGGCCATTCAGCATATATAAGACGAAAATACTGCAAAGTATGTGGGTAAATTTCAAGTGATTTCTTTCAGTCTAGATAGACCTATAAAACTGATTCGAAAGATGATGGGGCTGGTTTTAAAATTTCACACATAGGATTGTTTACATACAAACACAAACGGATGATCTTAAAACATGAAAGATATAAACAAGAAAAAAGGCAAAATATGACAATGACAAGACCGATCTATCTAGCTATACTGCCATCTCTCTCTCTCTCTCTCTCTCTCTCTCTCTCTCTCTCTCTCTCTCTCTCTCTCTCCAGTCTGATGATAATTTAGAGAGAGAGAGAGAGAGAGAGAGAGAGAGAGAGAGAGAGAGAGAGAGAGAGAGAGAGAGAGAGAGAGAGAGAGAGAGAGAGAGAGAGCGCAAGAATTAAAAAAAAGAAAAAAGAAATAAAAGCATTCACCAAAAATAAACAAATAGATAGACACTGAGAGGAAAAGATCAGACGAGAAGAGGTTCGAAGACAAAACAAGTGAACGGCAAGGCACCAGAGGACAGCCCAGCCACGTGTTACAAGGGACCTTAGCGATAGTGGTGGATGGTGTAGCCTGGTCGTCGGTTTAACGCAATTACGGGACAGGTCATTTATATCTTTGATGATTAAGGTCATGATGTCATTGAAGGCCGCGGACATGGCTTGAGGTGGAGTATATTTTGATATAGTCTGTGGATATGTGTGGGTGATGTGCGGTTAAGTAGTGTGTGTGTGTGTGTGTGTGTGTGTGTGTGTGTGTGTGTGTGTGTGTGTGTGTGTGTGTGTGTGTGTGTGTGTGTGTGTGTTCGTACATAACATATTCTTGCAATTAAGAAAGAGAGAGAGAAAAAAAAAACGTTCAAAATATTCGAGCAAATATAAAATATAAAATATAGAATACACAAACAAATATAAGATAGCAAATATGATATAAAATACATACACAAAAGAAGAAAAGTCACTACTGTTCAAAAAAAAAAAAAAAAAAAAAAAAAAAATCTGATGTTTAATTTAAAAAACTATGTAGAAGCAACAATAAACTTCCATAAACAAAGGGAAAAGAATAAGGCAGAAGAATTAGCATAGACATGAATATATATGCATACAACTTTATCTCCAAACTTAACTTTGTTCCGTGGTGTTCTGATATATATATATATATATATATATATATATATATATATTCTGATATATCTTGAATATATATATATATAAATATAGATAATATATATATATATATATAATATATATATATATATTCTGATATATCTTGAATATATATATATATTTATAAATAAATATAAATAATATATATAATACATACATACATACATATATATATATATATATATATATTTATATGTATATATATATATATATATATATATATATGTGTGTGTGCGTTCGTGCGTGTGTATGTATGTGTGTGTGTGTGTGTGTGTGTGTGTGTGTGTGTGTGTGTGTGTGTGTGTGTGTGTGTGTGTGTGTGTGTGTGTTTATCTATTATGTGTATGTACCGAATATTTTCTTTAGAATTTTCTTTTCTAATACTTAAAATTTAATAAATATTCAGTATAGAGAAAAAAAGAAAAAAAAAAACTGAAAATGCTCAGACAAATATAGCATAGAATATGAAATACATAATGCTCAAACAAATATAAAACAACAAATATATTCAAACATTTTTTTTTTCTTTTATTTCATACACTTAATGCAAATGGAACCAAACGAGAAACAAGCCACTCAAATAATCTAGAATTCTTTCAGATGTTTAATTAGAAAGTACATTAGAAGCCAACTCAAACTTCCATAAACAAAGAGAAAGAATTAGCATAAACCACTCGAAAAGTTATATGAATATATATACATACAACTGTATCCCTAAACCTAACTTTTTCCCATGATGTTCGTATATCTTAATGCAATCGGTTATATATATATATATATATATATATATATATATATATATATATATATATATATACATACACACATATACACACATTTATATACACACATATATATATATATATATATATATATATATATGTATGTATGTATCTCTCTCCTTCTCTTCCTCATCCCCTCTCTCTCCTTTCTCACCCCTTCTCTCTCCCTCTCCCTCTCCCTCTCTCTCTCTTCTCTCTCTCTCTCTCTCTCTCTCTCTCTCTCTCTCTCTCTCTCTCTCTTTCTCTCTCTCTCTTTCTTTCCCTTCCCCACCCTCTCTCTCTCTCTCTTCTCTCTTTCTCCCCCACCCTTCGCATATTCCACCCACGTTCCATTCAGCTCCCGTGACACAGCGACGTCAAAGCCCTGTTTCGTATTCATTGTCGAACAGGTTAAGCCTCTGAAAAAGTAGCGACGAGACTCCCTGTTACAAGAGAGAAGTATGATTCCGTTTTCAATACAGATTGGAACCAGAGCGGGGATTTCTCGGGCAAATGTCGTAAAGTGATTCGATTTTGAGAAAGAGAGAGAGAGGTGGGGGAGGGAAGGGAGAGGCAGAAGGAGAAGAAGAGGGAGGGAGAAGGAGGGGGAGAATGGAGAGCGAGAGGGAGAGGGAGAGGATGAAGAAGAAATAAAGAATTAGGGAGATGGAGAAGGGAAGAAAGAGAGAGAGAGAGGTGGGGGAGGGAAAGAAGAGGCAGAAGGAGAAGTAGAGGGGGAAGGAGAGGGAGATTGGAGAGCGAGAGGATGAAGGAGAAAGAAGGAATGAGGGAGATGAAGAAGGGAAGAGAGAGAGAGAGAGAGAGAGAGAGAGAGAGAGAGAGAGAGAGAGAGAGAGAGAGAGAGAGAGAGAGAGAGAGAGAGAGAGAGAGCTTGTTCTAAGACAAAATACGAGCACAATCATGAATATGATAATTCTGAACCCAATGTTATCTTTTTATTCATTTTTACCAGTATTTCCAGTCACTACTTCCCCTTCTCATTCTCCATATCTCTGTCTCTCTCATTCTCACTTGCATCCATCCTACCATATCCTCTTCTACCCTCCTCCTCTTACCTCTTCTTTATTCTCCTCCCCTTCCTTATATCCCCCCTCCTCCTCGTCCTTCATTTTCCTCCTCATCTAGCTCCTCCAACTCTTTCCTCTTTACCCTTTCTCCTCCACCTCTTCCCCCTTCCCTCTCCTTCCTCCCCTACCCTTTTCCTCTTCCCCTTCCTTCTCCACCTCTTTCCTCTTCCCCCTCCCTCCCTCATTCTCCGCTTTTAACGCATTATATCAACTCTTCCGGGACCGAGCTCACCAGACATGCAATAAATATGCATGACAAAATGTTTCCGTATCTCTCTTTCTCTCTGTCTGATTGTTGTTTTCAAAGATTTGAAAAAAAAAAAAAAAAAAAAAAAAAACAGCTGATAATCGTTGTTGGTGATGATATAGCCGCAGTGGAATTACTATTGTACAAATGGTTGTTTTAGTGTCATTAACGATTTACGATTATAGGTATGATGATAATGGTGATGAAGATGTGATTTTGAGAGGACTAGGTGATGATAATGAGAAGGTGATAATAATGATGCTATAATAATGGCGATAACATTGATGATAACGATGGTAAAATAATAATGATACGATATTAATGACATGATGGTGATAATGATACGTTAATAATGTGCAGGATACTGGTAATGATATGATAATAAAGTAATAATAATAATGTTGAGATACTAACAATAAATATTTAAGATAATGGTGTAATTGTAATACTAGTATTGTTGATGCAGTTATTTAGGCCATTATTAATAGCAATGTACTGATGACCTAATAATAATTAAAATATTGATAACTAATGTTAAGGATCATACTGTTAATCATAATAATAATAACAATAATAACAATCATAGCAATAATGGTGATCATGACGAAGATGATTTTGAAAATGACGAAAAGGATAACGGCAAAAATAACAAATGATAATGACAATCATCTTCATTAGAATAACCATTATCATAATACTATAGTTATTATAGATATACATATATATATATTATATATATACGTATATATGATATATATATATTACTAATAATAAGACCACGAATAGAATTTATCAAAATGATAAAAAAATATTCTAGCAATAAAATAGACAACAATCATGATAACAATGATATCAACAATCATGACATTATCAATGGTATCAGCAACAATAATGATAACAATGCTGCTGCTACTGATGATGAGGACGATGGTGAAGCAGATATAATTGAAGATACTGAATCAGCAATAAAAACAAAATCCATAACGACAACACGAATGGTAATACCAACACGGAAAGTGATAATATCAGACATAACTCAGAGCGACACTATATCCCCCCCCCCCCCCTTGCATGAACTGATCAATTGACTCTTATAATTTCTGTCACATGAGGTTCTCTTCAGAAAATGTGATCAGTGACAATATTTAATATATCAACTATAACCAAGGCGATGTAACTTCCTGGGGTCGCAATTGAAACACGTATAACACATATATACATACGTGTGTATTTCTTTCTTTATAACAGTCTCATGACAATAAGAAAATATTTGCTAATAAGAGAGATTATTCATATCCATGGGTTATCAATACCAATCCCATCCCCCATTACCGCACAATAAGGATCACTAGTGACACATCCTCCCCTTTTGCTTCGGTATGTAGATATCCTGGGACTGAAAACGCAATTACCGGCAGAAAGAACTTGGTCGATGTCTTGGTAGTTTGCTAGCTGATAAACACCGTAAAAGAAAACTGTATACGGAACCAAGAACATGAGCACAAAAGAATGACGTATGCACACCTGAAAGACTGAAATACCAAAGAAATTAAAGCACGACGTTTCGAACTCATCAATGGGGTCATCAGACAGAGGGAGAACCGGATCTCTTTCGATGTTTAAGTCTTAACAAGCTATTTTTACGTCTCTACTGTGACAATGTGTACTGATCTCTTGCAGCAGTGTTAAGATTGGTCTCTACTATGGCAGTGTTTACGTTCGTATATTTTGTGAGTATGTTTATATTCGTGTCTTCTGGAAAGTCCATTGCGTCTCTAATATGGCGGTTTGTATTCGTTACTTTTGTGGTTGTGTTTGTATTGGTCTCTACTGTGGCAATATATCCACCTGCCTTGAATTTTAGTCCATGGGGTAATGAAGATTATACTCACTACACTTTAGAGGCAGGAATCCCCTCATGAAATTAATTACTCTCCCTCTTCTCCCCTCCCCACCCACATCCTTAACCTCCCGCCCCGAAGATAGAAAAAAAACCCTGCAAACCTGAAAACAGAAATCTCTGAAGGATTTCTCCTACCCAAACTTTTCCAGTTGCAGAAACAGATATTCTTGATTAATTACTCGAGTGGGGGGAAGGGGGGCAGGGTGGCGGGGCAAAGAGAGGCGCGCCTTTTTCCCTCCGCCCATACAGCGCCGGGGGATTTGTAACTCTGACGGAAATTGAATTTATGCACAGAGGATCTCATGCGTCACGGGTTCTTGACAAATGGCGAGTGAGATACGTGTGTTCGACCCTACAGCGGGATTCTCTCGCTTATCCACTACACCGATTTTTCTTCCCACTGCGTTTGACTACTCTATTTACTCTTCTGCTGTTTTGGGTCCTTAACTCAAGAGGTATATTTTTCTACTGTGGGATTTACCGAATTAATGGGGCTACGATTGTCCTTGTTAACCATAGCCTGATATAATTCAGAAATATGAAAATCGTTTGGGATAATTGGATAATATTATGAATGATAAATTTATACAATTAATGAATAAATATACATGAAGTTTCCGTTGATTATTGAGATAGATAGATAGATAGATAGATAGATAGATAGAGAGAGAGAGAGAGAGAGAGAGAGAGAGAGAGAGAGAGAGAGAGAGAGAGAGAGAGAGAGAGAGAGAGAGAGTGAGTGAGAGAGTAAGAGATAATGTGAACTGATGCAATACTCTATGTGCAACTTACGTGTGTACTACATATACATTTGTACATATGTGTGCTCGTGTACCCATCAGCACTTTAAAATGGAAATATTCGGTTCTGACGACTTATACCTAACATTTGATTTCATGTAAATAGAAACCGCAGCTGTGGAAAAGTTAATACGTTGTTATGAATTTATGGAATTTAAGCTAGTTTGCCATTAAAAACCACACTACGTTTTCTTCTATCGAACTCTGCAGGGACCGAAGGAAAGTTTTAACTGATTTTTTCCCGTTTGTCTTTGTTATCATTAATTAGTGTTTCTGTAAGTCTATAGCTGAATTAGTAACGGATTTATTAATTTCAATAGTATAGTTTGCTTTCATATCTATACATATCTCTCTATCTATCAACATACTTACATATCTCTCTACATACACATACATACATAGACACACACACACACACACACACACACACACACACACACACACACACACACACACACACACACACACACACACACACACACACACACATACACACACACACACACATATATATAGATAGATAGATATATAGATATGTAGATATAGATATAGATATAAGTGCACACACACACACACACACACACACACACACACACACACACATATTTACGCACACACACACACACACACACACACACACACACACACATACACACACACACACACACACACACACACACACACACACACAAATATATATTGTATGGATAAAACAACACAAAAAAGTCAGTAATTTTCATTTCATTAAATTCTCTCCTCGGATAAAGCATATAAAGGAAAATTTCATTAATCTTTAAACTATTCTGTGTCATTGACGTCACTGTTTCCAGTCTCCAATACATTTTACACTAGCTCCCTGCAATTTGATAATGTATACCCTCATACTACATTTTTCCCTTTTTCTCTTCTCTTTAGTCTGAAGTCCCGCTTATCCAATTGTCAGGAATTGTGTCGTCAGCTGTCTTGCCATTTCGAGACATTCCGGCGACACAAGAGCTACAGACATGGAGATCTTCCCTCGCATAAAAAAAAACGGAAGAACGTAATGTTTCCCCGTCACGCAGATCTATGCCTGCGATATGCTCCCTCAGATCGACACTCGGAAGAGCTTCGTTGTTGGTTGTGTGAACGTGGGCGTGGATTTCGATGCCTGTTCAGCCTTTCCACAGAGGAGAGTAGGAGGCGCCATCAGCCCTCTTGCACGCCCACCCACCCGCCTGCCAACGCCCACGAGTTGAGCAGAGTTGGGACAGTGTTGTATTCCTCCGCAGGGCGTGTTGGTCGCTCGCCAAGATGCACAGTTCTGCGAGATTATAGACTAGGTGAGTTCATGAGCGCGTGGCCATGTCAAGTCACCCAACAAGTTATATGTGAACATGAAGCTGAATATTCATCTTAGGAGATTTTGAATGTTATTACAATTACTCAGATGAGATTAAAACACAACATATCTCATTCCAGCCTTAAGAGATTGCTGCCCAGTGCTTCCCGAAATATCTTTCACTAATAAAAAGACGAGTCTCTATCTTTAGTATAAGTGACGGTAGGATTTCACTCAACAGATAAGCTGATTAAACTTTACATTCTTCTTCTTGAAATGTGTCGTCAAGGGACTGATAAATAATGGTGAAGAAAAGGCAAAAGATTTAATAATAGATATTCAGGCATGTCTCCATTATCTGAGAGGCAATGAAAATGTAATTACTGAAAGTAAAATATCGATACTACAAAACGATATTATTATCAAACACGATGTTGATTATGATTGAATTAGATAGTTCAAGTAGTAACAACAATAATGGCAATACTTATCTTGTAATAACAATTAATAATGATTATGACAAATATAGTTATACTGCTACTGTTGCTGTCATTACAACCCCTACTACTGTTACTACTACTGCTGCTAGTACTACGAATGATGAAGGTGATTGTGATGATAGTTATATAAAAAGTCATAATACAAAAAAAACAACAACGTTGTAGACATTTTATATAATGACTGATGATATAAATGAATCCTGATGTTGATCCGGATCACAACCAGAATCTAATCAACTAGTCCTTGGTTTATGTCAATCCCATTCACAACTTTTCATCTCAACCCATCAAGAACTTTATACTTAATCTCGGTAACACAAGAGAGAGAGTAAAAAAGTATAAATCAACTCAATTACATTAACTCGGTAGAGGGAAAATCATATCTTTATAATGATTAAGTGTTGGTAGTCCTTATTTTACATATGTACGCTAGCATATTGTGTCACATATTGTTACGATACATCAATTTCAACAAGAAAATAAGCTATTATTTTCAATTAACTCTCATCTGAAATATCATTGAATACCATCTAGTGACTTTAAGTACGTTGTATACAAGGTTATGTCCTTAATGTATTGAATTGAACACAAAATCTACTCTAATAATAATGAAAAGATATTCCTTAAAGCGAAGAATTTCTCCCTTTCTTCTATGTCCACCTTTCTTCTCCCTGTCCTCTTGACCCTGTAATGCTCACAATTTTTTCCTCTTCTCCCTCTTACTAATCTTTTACTCACCGTTTTCTTTTCTCACGTTTTCTTCTTCGTCTCCCCTCTTCAGCCCTTTGCAAGTCTTCAAAGATTTCCTTGACGAAAGGAAATAGATAGATAGAGAGAATGATAGACTATATCGATGGAAGAAGGGGATGGAGTGGAAAGCAGGCAGACAAAGAGACAGTCAGACGAACATATATATATATC
>NC_061834.1:34035770-34038270 GCF_019202785.1 Penaeus chinensis | reverse complement strand
TTCGTTTTCTTCTTCTTCTTCATCACTATCTATGCCTCTCCCTCTACCATGAGTCTCCGAGGGAAAATTTTCTCAATGTTCAGACAGCTTCCCTTTCCTCCTAAAGCAGTTAAAGTGTTCCTTCTTAGGATGCTTTGGTAGAAAGTTACCAGTCAAAGGAGTGCCAAGGCTGCATGATATGGAGGGAGAGTAAGGAGATAGTAAAGTTTTCGTTTTGAGATTCTGTTGCGTTTTCTCTTAGATGCACTTTCAAAACCGGGTTTTTTCCTTTCGATTAGATGCCGATGGCTTCATACGTGCATGGTGGTATTTGCTGATAAATAAATAAATGGAGGGATAAACAAGTGACTAAGGTTTTTTATTTCGTTTTTTAGTTTGTATTATCTAAGATGTCTTTTCAGTATGGTATTTATTGGTCAATAGATGTATGAGTGAGTGAATGAATGAAATAGATAAGTTGAATGGAACACCCATTTTGCCAACATGCACATGCACCTAAGTTCGATTTCACGCCCACACTACTATCCCTACGCCCACACACAAGCATCAATATATACGACGCCTACAGTTACCCTCCGCCTTAAAATATAGACGCCCACGCTCCTTGCATATTTGTCCACTTTTACTATAGAAAAGAGAAGTCTATACAATTTCCATAATCTACGTATGGTATATTTTCTCATCTATACGTTTTTTTTTTTATATTTTCTATATTTCTTTATCTATTTTTTTAATTTTTTTATTTTTTTTATTTTTTTTTTATCTTTACGAACCGCTTTTATGAAAGGGAACCTGAAAAATCAAACGCGGTAGTCAGCGAGAATCAAAAGTTGCCATGAACGTGGATTTCTGTGAAAATGACGCCATGTTCTGTTTCAAGTAAAATATATACATTTTCGAAATTTGCCATGTGTTCGTGTTAAGATGGCGGGGGGGGGGGGGGGGGATGGGAACACTCCAGTACTAAAATATAATGAAGTACATATATTTTTTTTCATGATAATAAAACCAAATCTGCATATTTTGTATCGTCATAAATTTCACACAAACACACACAAATATTAATCTGAATAAGCAAATATAATAAAAACAAAGATCAAAATTGGAAAAAAATTCCAAGTTTACGACTCATGAACAGAGTAGTAGTTGCCAATAAAAGTGACATACAACACTTGGCATTACTTACAACAGACCTCCATGTGTTTTGGAGGAAACAGACAAGTAAGATCGATTGTATATGCTCCCTTTGGCAAGATGGTTAGCTTGCAGTGAAAAAATGGCGTCATGCTTTCTACTGGAAGTGAGTACATTTACACAAGAATAAATAGAGGTATGTATACACACAGACAGAGACACACACACACACACACACACACACACACACACACACACACACACACACACACACACACACACACACACACACACACACACACACACACACACATACACACACACACACACCCACACACACACACACACACACACAGAGGCAAAGGCCTCAGAGAGCGTAAACATTTCCCGAATGAAAAATCCTATTTCAAGATATACAAACCGTGCAGAAATATGCAAATAAAGATATAGATAGATATAATAATAAGCAATAATAAAAAAATAATAATCAAAATAATAATAATGATGATAATGATAAATGATAATGCTAAACAAAGATAACAATAATAATAATAACAATAACGACAATAACAATAGCAACAACAACAATAATGATGGTAACAATAACAATAATGATAACAATAAAATTTTTTTACAATAATAACGATAATAATATCAGCAACAACAATAATAACAATAACAATAAGTGATAATGGTAATAACAAATTGTTCCACTTTCCTGTTAGTCTGCCAGTATATTTTTGATAAGGGTTACTAATAAATCAATGAACCAGTTATTGATGCAGAGGTTACTAGCCTCAAGGAAATAAAAACAAAGTATGGGGATGCCAGTACGTTGTCATATTTCGTCCAAGCAAACTATTTACAAAAACGTCGATGTTTTATATTTCATAGAAGATTAAAAAAGAAAGAAAAAGAAGTAAAGAAAAGAAAGAAAAGAAAGAAAGAAAGAAAGAAAGACAAAAAATATATGTATATATATATATATATATATATATATATATATATATATATAATAGGGAACGCCGCGGATTCGTGAAGTATCAAATCGTTCTTCATAACTATAAGCCTGTTTTTTTTTTTGTTCACAGTTTTTAGGAAATTCTTGAAAACATTTTCTAAACATATTGCATCAGGGGCAACCTACGGCAAAGATTTAATGTTTTGATTCTTCGTCCCTTCCTCAATTTATTTTAATTTCTGTTGAATATCAATTACATTGGTACCTGACAGATGGAAAGGTAAATGGGAAACACACACACACACACACACACACACACACACACACACACACACACACACACACACACATATATATATATATATATATATATTAGAAAGAAATGTAAAGGAAATTAAATCAATG
>NC_061834.1:34025770-34028270 GCF_019202785.1 Penaeus chinensis | reverse complement strand
ACACAAAACAGCAAAACAAAAGAAATAAACAACCAGAGTGAAGATGAAAAGAAGAGAGAAGTCAGTGATGAAGAAATGAAAAAGAAAAAGAAAAAGAAGAAAAAGAAGAAGAAGAAAAGAAAAAGAAAGAGAAGAAGAAAAACAGAAAGAAAAAAAGAAAACGAAAAAAACAAATAGAAAAAAAGAGTAAAAGAAAACAGAAAGATAAAAAAGAAAAGAAGAAGAAAAAGAGGAAGAAGAAGAAAAAAAAGTTCGTACTTCTTAAAAAAAAAAAAAAAAAAAAAAATCACGCCTTTAGGGTATTTAAGTCGGTCAGCATCCACGATGGAGGCGCGTCAGCAAGGAAAGAAATTCACTTTTTTTTTTCCTTCGTGGATTTAGCGAGAAAGGAGAATTGGATGTGAGACTGGAGTTTGTGGAGACGATGAGGTCAGGAGAAGCAACAGAGAGCAAGGATTGTAAATGTGAAACGCTTCAGAATCGTATTTTTTTTTTTTGTATATCTGTATATCTAAATCTATATGTCTGTCTAGATGTCTGTCTCTCTTTCTTTCTTTCTCTCTCTCTCTCTCTTTCTTTATGTATACACACACACACACACACACACACACACATATGTATACATACATATATATATATATATATATATATATATATATATATATATATATAATCATTCCACTCTCCCATTAACGTCCGCTCCCTCTCTCTGTCCTCCCTCCCTCCCTCTCCCTCTCTCTCTCTCTCTCGGTCTCGGCCTCTCTCTAAACCTTTCAATTCATTAGCAATTAATGAAGTTTGATAATAGGCCTTTGAACTTCATAACCCGGTGTCCTGAGTGATGAGGAGGACGAGACTCCGACTTGAGTGAGGTCGTGTTTGGTTATTCAGGGTAAAAGGTCATGTGAATTATAATGGTCTTGACTGGCTGCGGTTGGCCGTGGGAAGAAAGTCGAAGAGAGGGAATGGAAGAGAGTAAAGGAAAGAAAGAGAGAGAGAGAGAGAGAGAGAGAGAGAGAGAGAAAGAAAGAAAGAAAGAAAGAAAGAGAGAGAGAGAGAGAGAGAGAGAGAGAGAGAGAGAAAGAGAGAGAGAAAGAAAGAAAGAAAGAAAGAAAGAAAGAAAGAGAGAGAGAGAGAGAGAGAGAGAGAGAGAGAGAGAGAGAGAGAGATAGAGAGATAATGATAGTAACAATAAAAATAATGGTGATTAATAGTAATGCTAAGAACAATAACAGTGATAATAATCATAGTAATGAAAATAGCGATGATGATAATATATATAATGATAATGAGTATTAAAATAATGATAATAGTGATAATTATAATGAAAACAAAAATACAACTATTATTCAATTATCATTATCATCATCTTCATTATCATCACCATCACCATTACCATCATCATCTTCATCATCACCATATCCATCACCATCACCATCACCATCACCATCACCATCCATCATCACCATCGTCATCATATTGTTATCATCATTATCATTATTTCCATCATCATTAATCTTTTGCGCTACAAATAATTCTAAAATACGCTCAATTTACAGAGTTTCACAAAAAATAAAATAAAATTCAAAACTTTTACAGTGTGTACTAAAAAGCCTTCCATATGAATGACAGATCCAGTGCGTAAACTGAATTAGTGTTAGTCCTGAGTACACTGTCAAAATCTGTTTATGTTAATGTCTGTTTGATATAAAAGTGCACAAGGTATAGCTGTGTAAATTGATGAAGGTTAGAGTGATAGAAGTACAGGGATATTTCTTGTGTACATATACAGATAGTTTCATTTATAATCATTTTCTTGTTATTTCCAGTAATAATTTTACTCTTATCATCTTCATCGTCATTATCTTTATTACTATTATCATCGTTATCATCAGCGTTGTCATCCTCATGACTATCTTTATCATTGCACCATTATCACGTCATCAACATTATCATGATCGCCACCATCATCATAATCATTATCATTATCATCATCATCATCATCATCGCCACCGTCATCATTATCATTATCATCTTCATCATCATCATCATTATCGCCACACCATCATCAACATCAACATCATTACCATCATCGCCACCGTCATCATAATCATTATCATCATCCTCATCATCATCATTATCACCACACCATCATCATCAACATTGTTGTCATTACCATTCAAAAATATGATAAAAAATGATGCTGATGGTGAGGATGATAATAATCACCATCAACTGCAGCATCCCCATCAACACTATCAATCTTATCAGTACCACAAACTATAAAGATGAAGAGAGTAACTGTTTAATCCATAATTCATACGAAATACCATTACATGCTTTCATATCGTACCACTCCTAATGATCAAAGGAATATGCAGCTAATGCTAATAAAAATAGTGATACTGCAAACACGAAGAATGAAAGGAACGATAATCACGTGGATAATGTTGATGATAATAAAGATCATAAGAAAGAAGGGAAGGATGGTGATAGTGAT
>NC_061834.1:34003270-34010770 GCF_019202785.1 Penaeus chinensis | reverse complement strand
GCGTACGAAGAAATTCTCATTTCGAAATAAAATTATAGGGATATGCAGGAAACAAGACATTCACACATACATAACATAGCACACGCACGCGCACATGCACACACACGCACACACACACACACATACACACACACACGCACATACACACACACATGTTGATAAAGACACACACACACACACATACATACACACACACATGTTGATAAAGACGCACACACATACACACACATGTTGATAAAGACACACACACACACATACACACACACATGTTGATAAAGACACACACACACACACACACATATATTGATAATGACACACACACACATAGACATACCCGTACATACATACACACCCTAAGACACATACATATAACAGTCATCCGTGTGTATGAATGAATATATGAATAAACGTGTTTGCGTTACCCTTATTAATAACAGTCCCCCTTATACATACAAACACACACACACACACACACACGCACGCACAGAGATCCGTGCCTTGAAAGCCTATGTGTTTAGCTGTGCTTATAAGCTTAACACCCCCACGTAATATGCCTAAAACCAAGTACTGAGTTAACACTTTTGTAATATTGCAGAAGACAAACAAAACATTCAAGATTAAGAGGAATTACAGTCCATATTGTAGCATATGCATTTGACAAATTTAATCAACTCTTTCCATGTATCTTGTAAAGACATAAATTGAGCTTTACAGAAACGTATGTTCACTTATTTTAACCTGAGACGATTTAAGTATGTGCAGAGGCATATTTTACAATACAGATACATATGTAGATCCATATATGCACGCGCACACACACACACACACACACACACACACACACACACACACACACACACACACACACACACACACACACAACATACATACATACGTACATACATGCATACAGTCATAAATACTTACGTACTTCTCTCTTGCTCTCTCTCTTTCAGTCTAATTATCTGTCTATCTATCCCTATTTATTCATCGCTTCATTTGACTGTCTACATATCTATCTATCAATATACTTAACCAACTGTCTATTCCATATATATTTATCAATCTGTTTACCTATTTATTTTTCTATGTAGGTGGATATTTCTCTCTCAATATAACTATCTATCTATATATTTGCCTATCCATCTATCCACATCTCTATCTATTTATCTATCTTCTACATAGTATATGTGTTTTTCTCTACATAACTACCTAGTTACCTACCTCCTACTTATCACTTTATCACTATTTTTCTATTTATTCATCTATCTCACCGTCTATCTACTTGTATATACATAAGTGTGTTGGAGAGAGACGTTTGCAATGTAACCTAACCTCCACTTGGACGAATGCACGAGCAAAGGGGGTTTCAGACTACCTGCCCGATAATTCTTCTTCTTCTTCTTCTTCTACTGGCTTCAATCCCGAGCTAGTTAGGGCCACCGGCTCGAATCTTTCGCCTCCTCTGCATCCATTGGTTGCACCCCTCTTTCTCTCATATCTTCCTCCATGCGGTCCATCCCTCTGGTCCTAGGCCTACCTCTTGCTCTTGTTTCTACCCCCATTTTCGTCACTCTTTGGTCCACATGTTCGTTCCTTCACACATGACCAAACCAACGTAGTCTTCATTCACGTAGTCAAGTTCGACTGTTTTTATGTCCCTTCTCACTTCTTCATTTCTCACCCTGTTTAAAAATGTAACCCCTTTGGCCCATCACGGAATTTTCATCTCAGTTCTTCTAGCATTTTTGTTAATCCTTTCGTAAAAGTAACTGTCTCGAGATCATAGAGCATAGCCTGGCTTACAACTGTTTTGATAACCTTTCCTTTCACCTTTGCTGGAATTTCCTTGCCACAGAGCACCCCAGTTATTTTTCCCTTTTGGCCAGTTCCCTTTCTGCTCCACCGTTCTCCTGCACTAGTGAGCTTAGGTATTTGGACTCCTGGGCTTGAGGCACCACCTCTCCCAGCATTCTATTCCTGGTTCTGCAGTCTCTCTTCCTGCACGAAGATATTCATTTTTTTGCCGGCTCACCCACATACCTCCGTCCTTGAGGACTTTCCTTCAGTTTTGTAGTTCAACTTCAACATCTCCATCTCCGCAAACATCATGTTCCAAGGCGTTTCTCTTCTAATCTCATATGTTAAGCAATCCATTACAGTAGTAAAGAGGAGCCTCCACCGTCGGGTGAAGGTGCCGGTCCCGAGCCCGGGTAAAAGGGGAGGGTTGGTGCAGGAAGGGCATCCAACCGTGAAAAAAACAGCCAAACAAGCATGAAGATGCTAACCAAATGCCCGATAAATTGTTTATTAAATGTTGTGTCAGTTTAAATCCTTCATCTATAACATCAACACCGATATGTTACAGATGAAGGCTTAAATTAAATCTGAAAGTAGCATAACATTTGATAAACGTTTTTGTTCTAAGAACGGCTTTGGACGCGCATACCAGTGACCTCCATTATTGTATTATAATTATAGTGTAGGTCAGTGACGCATACCCTCATTCGTAAAGACACGATCGTTAGCTTACGACACTAATGGCAATGAATTTCAGGATATCTCTCTAAAGGCAGCTCAAGAATTATGTTCATCTTGACTCGCTTAAATTATTGTTAAAGCTTTCCATACCGATAATGTTTTTCTCTTTGAGATTTATATACCCTTTCCATGTATATAGGGTTGTATGTGGATTTCTGAGATACGTAGAAATTTATATAAATATCGTTTTCTATTTGTATGGGTTGTGAGACGCGTAGAAAGTTGTATAATTATTGTTTTCTTTTTATATGGGTTATAAAGTTATATAAATATTGTTTTTTTTTTTGTATACATTGTGAGATACGTACGTATTTATATAAACATTGGTTTCTTTTTGTATGGGTTATGATATATTTATATTTTTGTATAGGTTATAAGATACGTAGACAGTTATATAAGTATCATTTGCTTTTTTATAAGGTTTATGAGATGCGTAGACAGTTATATAAGTATCATTTGCTTTTTATATGGGTTATGAGATACGTAGAAAGTTATATAAATACCATTTTCTTTTTGTACAGGATACTTACGGGGTTCCTTATAACTATGTCTGTGGGGTTTGTATTTGACCCTCAGAGCGTGAAGAAGGGCCAGTGGCGAGCGGAAGAGGAAATGGGTAGATGTGTGTTATGTATTTGCGTGAGGAATGGAGGAGACGAGAGCGAGAAAGAATATGAAGGGTGTAAGATATGTTTTATGCATACATACATACATGCGGATGATTATAGTTATGCATCCATTTGTGTGTGTGTTTGTGTGTGTGTTTGTGTGTGTGTATATGTGGGTATGTGTGTTTAGGAGGTTATATGTGCGTGTGTATGTGTGTGTGTGTTTGTGTTTGTGTGTGTACATATATATCTATATATATATATATATATATATATATATATGTATATATATTATATGCTCATATATGCATATACATATCTTTATCTATAAATAAACATACATAAATCTAATATATTATATGCTCATATATGTATATACATATCTATATCTATAAATATACATACATAAATCTGTGTGTGTTTGTGTTTGTGTGTGTCTGTATACATATATATTTATATATCTATATCTATATCTATATATATCTATATATATGATATGCTCATATATGTATATACATATCTATATCTATAAATATACATACATAAATCTAATATATTATATGCTCATATATGTATATACATATCTATATCTATAAATATACATACATAAATCTAATATATATAAGAAAAAAAAAAGAAAAATGACTCAAATGTTCGAAAAATAGCCCTTATCGATATCCCCCAAGAACGAACCTCCTTAGTGAAAACACCCATGTATTAAAAGCTCATAAGATCTATATTTCCTTTTGAGTTCCTCCATCTTGTAGCCCAGTCGTTCATTACGGCTTTTATGACACGTAAATTCGGCTAAATGTGACTCTTCTAGCTTTATCTCCCATTCATATTTCGATTCCTTGGTAATAGGGAGGTTATGTTCTGTGTATTTGCATCTTCTACAATACACTCTCTCGTTCATAGTGTAGTCGTACAGGATTTAGGATTTTTGGAATTTGCTTCCTTTACTGAATCAGTTTAGTAGGACGTTACGTATGTATCTTTGCCATAGACCACAGAATAGGAAAAAATAAATAAAGAAAAGAAGAATAATATCATATAACACACACACACACACACACACACACACACACACACACACACACACACATATATATATATATACATATATATATATATATGTATGTATGTATGCATATGTATATATATGTATGCATATATATATATATATATATATATATATATATATAGAGAGAGAGAGAGAGAGAGAGAGAGAGAGAGAGAAGAGAGAGAGAGACAGAGACAGAGAGAGATAGAGACACAGAGAGACAGAGACAGAGAGAGACAGAGAGATAAAACAGTCAGATAGCCATACAGACAGGCAGACAGAGAAAGAGAGAAAGAGAACTCAGAATCGCCCCCCAAAAAACAAAAGAAAACCACAAAGAGGAGAATAAGAAAGGAAGAATGCATACCTAAATATATAAGAAAAAAAAAAGAGCATCACTTTCTCGTCTTGCAAATTCCTCTTGGGGGGTTTTGTTTATCAATTCGAGGCCCCTTTTGTTGGAAGGAAGAATAGGAGAAGGGAGAGATAAAAGGGAAAAAGGGGAGAAAAAAAGGAAAGAATAGGTAGAGAGAAACTTGAAGGAACTGGATCCAAGGAAGGTGATGTCTTTGAAAGATGTGCTTCAAGAATTTTTTTTTTTATAAATGGTTATTTTTATTTTTTGCTGTGATGTCATTGATGTTGATTTTGGGCTGGTTACATGGCGGTGGGGCTGACTGTGGAGAGGGTGAGGGATGACGTAAGCTCAGATTAATTCTTTTGTTTGAGTGTATGCTTTTTCTTTCATATATCTTTTTATTTTTCTCAGTCGGTCTATCTCCGTGTTCGTCTCGATTCAGTCCGTCTCTTTCAGTCAGTCTCTCTATCCAGCTATTAATTTATCTATCTATACATTTATCTATCTACTCATCCGTGTATCTATCCATCTATCTATTTCTCTATCTGTCTATCTCTTTTTCTTTCTCTCTCCTCCCCTTTGTCCCTCTCTCCCTCTCTCAATCCCTTCCTCCTTTCCTTCCACCCTCTCTTTCTTTCTCTCGTCTCTCCCTAGCCTGATTAAGATTTTTATCATATCGCACGCCCTGATTCACTGTGTAATGTTAGTCCTGTCTTCCAAAAAGAACATGAGTGTGATCACGGATTCTGTATTGAAGTGACCATCACAGCCAGGCCCATAATCAGGTTGTTAAATCACTTCAACATGATGAGGGTTTTCACGTCTGCTCGTAAGCTGTCATGCAAATGCAGAGGTCACGTGAATAGTAGGGAAAAAGTCAAGCTAATATGCTTTAATTGCAGAGATTCTGTCTTTTTATATAATTTTTTTTCATGTTAAAAAGATGTCGTTTTTTTCTAGAAGGTACAGTTGATTCAGTTTTGTTGATATTCTGAAACTCTAAAGAAAAAAAAGAAAACAAAAAATCCAATCACTATTCAACTCTCTTTAGTTCCGTATTGCAAATGATGTTGAAATGTTGCTAATGTTTATTCAAATCAGTCTCGGAAAATAATCGAACAGCAAAATGTGGGAAGTTTTAACTCTGTTTAAACAGAAAGTTTTGTATGTTTTCCGTAAGCTCCAAGAATAAAACTTTTATCCACATTGACATGCAAATGAATACTCATTTGCATATATTTCGCTATGTTCTTTTGCATATATTGTAAACTACATTCAACCGCACCCACTCGCCCACAAATACAAAGCACAAATATACTACCCCCACATATGGATATATATATATATATGTATATATATATATATGAATGTATGTATATACATATATGATCATATATATATGTATGTATATACATATATATATATATATATATATATATATATATATATATATATATAAACATACACACACACACACACATGTACATACACACATGAATGTATGTATGTATGTATGTATGTATGTATGTATATATATATAAAAGGAGAAAACACTCTACCGTGTTGATACTATGGTAGAAAAACCCACAATGTAAATCTAGTTTTACGTTGTGGGTTTTTCTACCATGTATATATATATATATATATATATATATATATATATATATATATATATATGCACACACATACACGAATATGTAGGTATATATATGTATATATATATATATATATATATATATATATATATATATATATATAAATATATATGAAGACATACACACACACACACATACATACATATATATATATATATATATATATATATATATATATATATATAAATATATATATATATATATATGTATATGCATATATATATAATATATGTATAATATATATACACATCTATCTATATCTATATATAAATCTATATCTATATCTATCTATCTATCTATCTATATCAATACCTATAACTCTCTATCTATCTATCTATATATATGTATATATACACATATATACATACATACATGCACATACACAAAGGCAGGCATCGAGATGATAACAAAGAAGAAGAAGAAGAAGAAGAAGAAGAAGAAGAAGAAGAAGAAGAAGAAAATGCAAAACAAACAAACAAACACATAAAAACAGTAATCTCGTATTTGACAAGATAAGAGGAACATAACCCCCCCCCCCCCGCTATGGATGGAGGAGCACAGGTTGTTTGTCTGTCAGTGAAAAAGAAAACGATTTTTATTTATTTCGTTCCAGTGACAAATTTATTATTTATTTTCGCTTCTTTTCACATTTTTCTTTTCTTTCTCTGTCTGTTTATGTGTTTCCATTTCTGTTTTTTTTTTGTCTGTTTATTTGTCTGTTTGTCTGTATTTCTGTTTTCTTATCTCTCTCCCTCTCTGTTTATCTTTATATAACTTTCTAGCCATATGTCTATCTATTGGCGTGGTTTACCTATCTATTTGTCTATCTGTTTATCTAAATATCTATCTAACTATATATCTAACTGTCTATCTGTCTATCTATCCATCTATCTGTCTATCTATCCATCTATCTATCCGTCAATCTATCTATCTATTTATCTGTATCTATGCATCTATGTATTTATCTGTTTATCTATCTATCCATCAATCTATCTATATATCATCTTTTTAACTGTCTGTCTATTTATCATCTCTTTATCTCTTTATCTATCCATCTATCTATCCATCCATCTATCTATCTATCTATCTATCATCTTTTTATCTGTCTGTCTATCTATCACCTATTTATGTGTCTGTCTATCTATCATCTCTTTGTCTATTTATCTATCTATCTAGCTAGCTATCTATCTAACCCTCACAATTTATTTATGTCTCTTTGTTATTCGGAACCGGTGTACAAGGATGCAAAGCTTCAAGTTACACAGAAATGAAAGG
>NC_061834.1:33965770-33973270 GCF_019202785.1 Penaeus chinensis | reverse complement strand
TCTTTCCCTTTCACTCGCTGTCTGTTTTTGTCTTTTATTTGACTCTGGTCAATTTTTCTGTCTCTCTTTCTTTCTTTATCTCTTTATAAGTATTAACATATTTTTGCTGTATCATTCTTTCTTTCTTTATTTGTTATTGTTAGCACTGATAATTGATCATAGAATTCGCATCGTATGTCTGTATCGCATGAGAACGAAACTATATATAACCATTATGATATTACTTGTCCCTTTTTACTCTATATTTTCATCCCTCAAGGTTCAAAAAATATTCTTTGGACCGTCGCAACCTTCTTGGTGAACTTTTAATGCGATAGTATTGCTAGTATTAAAAAAAAAGAAGTCTGTATTAGTAACAAGTACCACTGGTAGAAAAAACAACAACTGTAAAAACTAGATTTATTGAAAAAGAGACTACTGTTTCGAAATCCACCTGGATTCCATCTTCAGAAGGTGGAATCCAGGAGGATTTTGAAACTGTAGTCTCATTTTCAATAATAGTTTCAATAGTTTTTGCATTGTGTTTTTTTTCCTACCATAGTATCTACACGGAAGAGTATTTTACCATTCAACAAATACCACAATTCTTAATATTCTTCTCGATCCCGGACCGACTCAAGATTCAGTCATTTAGACATTCACACATAAGTCTATACGGAACACACATAATTCTCCCAGTGAATAATGCGCCATGAAACATGTAACCCTTATGGGAGAAAGTAAGGCATCGAAAACCCAAATAAGGTAAAAAATAAGGCCAAAAGAGAGGTCATAGGAACATGTAGATAAGCTACGAATGAGAATAATTTATTTCACAAAGAGATATATTAATGACGTGATGTTACATCTTCATCGGAGTTCCACAACGAAAACAAAAGAAAAAACGAAACGAAAACGACAAAAAAAAAAAAAACCGGAAAAAATAGAGCTGTCATCTTTAGCTTCTAGTTTTAGTTATTTCCCTTTGCAGTATTTATTACTTTCTTACTTTTCTTACTTGTATATATAACTAAGTTGTGGAAGTTAAGTTGTTACCATTTCTTTTAAAGCGATTGTAACTGTCAGATCATGTCACTGTGCAAATTAATGCGTACATACAGATGAAATTTATTTCTGCGATGGGAAGAAAAGAAAAGAAAAAAGAAATTAAGGAAAGAAAAGAAAAGAATAGAAGAGATGAGGAAAGTATGTGTGTGTGTGTGTGTGTGTGTGTGTGTGTGTGTGTGTGTGAATGTGTTGGTGTGTGTCTGTGTGTGTGTGTGTGTGTGTGTGTGTCTGCGTGTGTTGTGTATGTATGTGTGTGCGTGTGTATGTGTATGTGTGCATGTATGTATATCAGATATGAATAGCACCGTCAAAAATATAACCTGCGGACTCAGTGGCTGAACGGAAGTGAGTTAGAGAATTTGTTATGGAGAGCGGGGCGGGGGGAGGAGGGGGATCGCAGATGGCACAGTGCCAGGGCTTGCCATTTTGCAGGCGCTTGCAGGTTAGGCTTTGCAAACCCCTTTGCTGTTTTATGCCGGCGAGGATGAGTGTTCATCGGCTCATCTCTTCATTTCTCGACTTTTTCCATTATTTGTATAATTTCTATTATCATTATCATTGTTATTATTATTAACATTATTATCATCCTTATCATTGTTGTTATTATCATTATCATTATTCTTATCATTATTATCAGTATCAATCATTATCATCACTATCATCATTATTATCATTATCATTATCATAATTTGTTCCTGTTCTCTCTAAGGTTTTAATACCTACTTTTTTTTTTCCTATCATTTACTTTTTCCTATCATGTCTTCGTCATTTTCATTCAGCGTGTGTTCTTATTACCGTTTATTCAATTTTCGCTTCTTCATATTCGTTTATATGTTCCTTCTTCTCTTTTCATTCCTTCTTCCTATTTATCATTCATTTCTTCCGGTTCCTTCTTCGACATTCTCATCATTTTCATTATTCTTGTTCTTCCGGTTTTATCATCTGTTTTATTTGTCTTTTGATTATTCACTGTTTCTTATTTCTTATTTGATTCTTTTCGTTTGTATCTATTCTTTTTTTTTTCTTATTAGAGGGAGAGGGAAATAGATGGATAGACAGATAGGTAGATAGATAAGGAGAGACAGACAGACAGAGAGAGTGAGAGAGAGAGAGAGAGAGACAAAGAGACAGAGATAGTGAGAGAGAAAGAGAGAGAAAAAGAGAGATAAAAACGAATATAAAAAAATATAGATATCTTATATATGATAGATATTATATACCATATATATATATATATATATATATATATATATATATATATATATCTATATATATATATATATATATATATATATATATATATATAATTTTCTTAAACCAATTTCTAATGAAGAGTGAAGCAAAAAAAAGTACCATTCCTCTCAGCGAGTACTGATGCCTTAGGTGAGGCAAAGAAATCTCTCATTACGTTCTCATCGCCCTTTTGAAGCAAACAAGATAGAGATAAAGTTCTCCGCCATAATTATCTTATAATCAAGGTGAGACAAGCAAGATCCTCCGAAAGATCTTACGCCGGGTGAAGCAAGCAAGCTTAGAACAAAGGAAGATAGAGATTCTCCCCACAAATCTGTCACGAAGCGGATGAAGCAAGCCTGACAGACTGACATTTCGACTGGCGAACCCTTTTTTTCTCCCCTCAGAGCTTTCGCGAGTCAAATGAAGCAAGACATGAGGAGGCGCCTTCAGGAGGGTGATTTGTAAGTGGCGAATGAACCGTGAACTTGCCCCAAGGGCGAGAGTGACTAGGGAGGAGGAGGAAGAGGGGGAGGGGGAAGGGGGGGAGAGGAGAGGGAGGAGAGTGACTGGGGAGGAGGAGGAAGAGGTGGAGGGGGAAGGGGAGAAGAGGAGAGGGAGAAGAGTGACTGGGGGGAGGAGGAAGAGGTGGAGGGGGAAGAGGAAGGGGAGGAGGGACGTCGGTGTAAAGGGAGAAAGGGGGAAAGGAAGAGGATATCAGGGGAAGGGAGAGGTTGGGAGGGAAGGGAGAGGGGAAGAAGAAGAGGAGAGGGTGTCAGGGGGAAGGGAGAGAGTGTAAGGGAGGGAAGGGAGATGATGAAAGGGATGAGGGGGTGGGGAAGGGATAAGGGAGGGTATAGGTGTTAGGGGGGGAGGGGGAAGGGGGGAAGAGGAGAGGGAGGAGAGTGACTGGGGAGGAGGAGGAAGAGGTGGAGGGGGAAGGGGAGAAGAGGAGAGGGAGAAGAGTGACTGGGGGGAGGAGGAAGAGGTGGAGGGGGAAGAGGAAGGGGAGGAGGGACGTTCCGTGTAAAAGGAGAAAGGGGGAAAGGAAGAGGATATCAGGGGAAGGGAGAGGTTGGGAGGGAAGGGAGAGGGGAAGAAGAAGAGGAGAGGGTGTCAGGGGGAAGGGAGAGAGTGTAAGGGAGGGAAGGGAGAGGGGAAGAAGAAGAGGAGAGGGTGTCAGGGGGAAGGGAGAGAGTGTAAGGGAGGGAAGGGAGAGGGGAAGAAGAAGAGGAGAGGGTGTCAGGGGGAAGGGAGAGAGTGTAAGGGAGGGAAGGGAGAGGGGAAGAAGAAGAGGAGAGGGAGGAGAGTGACTGGGGGGAGGAGGAAGAGGTGGAGGGGGAAGAGGAAGGGGAGGGAGGGGAGGTATTTATGTGTGTGTGTGTGTCTGTGCATGTATGTATATCAGATATGAATAGCACCGTCAAAAATATAACCTGCGGACTCAGTGGCTGAACGGAAGTGAGTTAGAGAATTTGTTATGGAGAGCGGGGCGGGGGGAGGAGGGGGATCGCAGATGGCACAGTGCCAGGGCTTGCCATTTTGCAGGCGCTTGCAGGTTAGGCTTTGCAAACCCCTTTGCTGTTTTATGCCGGCGAGGATGAGTGTTCATCGGCTATCTCTTCATTTCTCGACTTTTTCCATTATTTGTATAATTTCTATTATCATTATCATTGTATATATTATTAACATTATTATCATCCTTATCATTGTTGTTATTATCATTATCATTGTTATATTATTATTAACATTATTATCATCCTTATCATTGTTGTTATTATCATTATCATTGTATATATTATTAACATTATTATCATCCTTATCATTGTTGTTATTATCATTATCATTGTATATATTATTAACATTATTATCATCCTTATCATTGTTGTTATTATCATTATCATTGTATATATTATTAACATTATTATCATCCTTATCATTGTTGTTATTATCATTATCATTATTCTTATCATTATTATCAGTATCAATCATTATCATCACTATCATCATTATTATCATTATCATTGTATATATTATTAACATTATTATCATCCTTATCATTGTTGTTATTATCATTATCATTGTATATATTATTAACATTATTATCATCCTTATCATTGTTGTTATTATCATTATCATTATTCTTATCATTATTATCAGTATCAATCATTATCATCACTATCATCATTATTATCATAATCATTATTCTTGTTTCTTCGGTTTTATCATATGTTTTATTTGTCTTTTGATTATTCACTGTTTCTTATTTCTTATTTGATTCTTTTCGTTTGTATCTATTCTTTTTTTTTTCTTATTAGAGGGAGAGGGAAATAGATGGATAGACAGATAGGTAGATAGATAAGGAGAGACAGACAGACAGAGAGAGTGAGAGAGAGAGAGAAAAAATGATATTCTTTATGGAGAGAGAGAAAAAAAATGATATTCTTTATGGAGAGAGAGAAAAAAAATGATATTCTTTATGGAGAGAGAGAAAAAAAATGATATTCTTTATGGAGAGAGAGAAAAAAAATGATATTCTTTATGGAGAGAGAGAAAAAAAATGATATTCTTTATGGAGAGAGAGAAAAAAAATGATATTCTTTATGGAGAGAGAGAAAAAAAAAATTCTTTATGGAGAGAGAGAGAAAAAATGATATTCTTTATGGAGAGAGAGAGAGAGAAAAAAAAATTCTTTATGGATAGAGAGAGAAAAAATGATACTCTTTATAGAGATAGAGCGAGACAAAAATATATTCTTTACAAACAAAACAGGGGGAAATAGAAAATAAAATGACAGATTGACTGTCATCCTAGCATGAAGAAAGAGAGAGAGAGAGAAAAAAAAAATTCTTTATGGATAGAGAGAGAAAAAATGATATTCTTTATGGAGAGAGAGAAAAAAAATGATATTCTTTATGGAGAGAGAGAAAAAAAATGATATTCTTTATGGAGAGAGAGAAAAAAAATGATATTCTTTATGGAGAGAGAGAGAGAGAAAAAATGATATTCTTTATGGAGAGAGAGAAAAAAAATGATATTCTTTATGGAGAGAGAGAAAAAAAATGATATTCTTTATGGAGAGAGAGAAAAAAAATGATATTCTTTATGGAGAGAGAGAAAAAAAATGATATTCTTTATGGAGAGAGAGAAAAAAAATGATATTCTTTATGGAGAGAGAGAGAGAGAAAAAAAAAATTCTTTATGGATAGAGAGAGAAAAAATGATATTCTTTATGGAGAGAGAGAAAAAATGATATTCTTTATGGAGAGAGAGAGAGAGAAAAAAAAAATTCTTTATGGATAGAGAGAGAAAAAATGATATTCTTTATGGAGAGAGAGAAAAAAAATGATATTCTTTATGGAGAGAGAGAGAGAGAGAAAAAAAATGATATTCTTTATGGAGAGAGAGAGAGAGAGAAAAAAAAAATTCTTTATGGATAGAGAGAGAAAAAATGATATTCTTTATGGAGAGAGAGAGAGAGAGAGAGAGAGAAAAAAAATGATATTCTTTATGGAGAGAGAGAAAAAAAATGATATTCTTTATGGAGAGAGAGAAAAAAAAAATTCTTTATGGATAGAGAGAGAAAAAATGATATTCTTTATGGAGAGAGAGAAAAAAAATGATATTCTTTATGGAGAGAGAGAAAAAAAATGATATTCTTTATGGAGAGAGAGAAAAAAAAAATTCTTTATGGATAGAGAGAGAAAAAATGATATTCTTTATGGAGAGAGAGAGAGAGAAAAAAAAAATTCTTTATGGATAGAGAGAGAAAAAATGATATTCTTTAAAAAAACAAATAAATAAATAAATAAACAGTGAAGCGAAGACGATCTTTTATAACAGGTTTCGAACATGGGAACGAGTCTTATGGCTGAAAATGTTTCGAACCGGAAATGCGAGCAAGTGCACGCCGAGACTCGCCCTAAAGTTGGGGGGATATGACGACGAAGTTAATTCAAAAAGAGGGAAAGAAAATACACTAAAGAAAAATCTTGTTGCGAAACTTGCTCGAAAGGAAGAACAGACCTTGCTCTTGTCTGCAGTTATTTGCAAGAGGACAAGAGGAGGGACGGTTCAGTGACATCACTTGCCTTTGTTATGTTCTTATCTATTCTAATTCTAATATAAAACTGGCTGGCACACAAAACTGACTAGCACACAACTGTCGTCGCCCGTGACTGAGAGATATTCTGGACATTCATTTTGCAAATGAGATTACATCAAATTCCGAGATATTCCAACACCTTGGCTTGACGTTACGTGTAACTTAATTAGATCTGATACAATTCCACATTACTACAATCTCTCAAATAAGGTATTAATCAGTCAGGAGTCAGGGGTAATATCTTCAGCGTATGTGAACCATTGAGTATTTTACAGATATAGTTATGCTAAGGCTCTTATCTTTGACTTTTGATGTAGTGTGTGTGTGTGTGTGTGTGTGTGTGTGTGTGTGTGTGTGTGTGTGTGTGTGTGTGTGTGTGTGTGTGTGTGTGTGTGTGTGTGTGTGTGTGTGTGTGTGTGTGTGTGTGTGTGTCTGTGCATGTATGTATATATATGTATATGTTATATATGTATGTACGTTCGCAAAAAAATAGCTTTACTGTTTCTGACTTTACAATATGATACGACGACGAAAACGGTTGGAAAAAGTGCTTTAACCTCGACATGATATTGGTATCCCTGAGAGGGGCGTCATTTCGGAGAGGGGGTAGGGGGGGATTTGTCCCCCCCTAGACTGTTTAACCCCCCATGGACCACAATGTATAACTTTTTTTTCGCTTTGCTTGGTTACATTAAAAAAATAAGTTTTGAAATAGATAATACTATTAATATTTCGTGTTACCTCTATGGATGCCACTAACGCCGCCGTTAACTAGCGTCTGTTTGCAGAGCGCAATCGCTCCCATGCCGTAAGTCCTTGGGCAACTACGATATGACGATTGCGGGTATGATCTTGGGGGAAGACTCTGCCCATGGCTGCCCAAACATTCTCAGTGAGACTAAGATCTAGCGATTTGGGTAGATGTAGCAACCGTAACCTCGGGGTGTTGCCGAAACCACGCCTTAACGACACTGCTTGTGTGGATAGGGCTGTTATCCCGGGCGAGGTAAATTGGCTGCAGATCGGGGAACACTATGGCCCTCACCGAAACATCTCGTCCAGGATTTCTACGTAGGTATACCCCGTAAATCTGCTGGGCCCGACATCCGTCAGCT
>NC_061834.1:33955770-33958270 GCF_019202785.1 Penaeus chinensis | reverse complement strand
GTCTATCTATCTGTATATCTATATATCTGTCTGTCTGTCTGTCTATCTATCTCTTTAATCCATCTATCTATCTATTGTTCATTTGGTTGTTTGTATTTTTTTTTCATTTACTCGTCTCTCTCTATTTTTTTCATGAAATGTTATTTATTAGAATCTATTATTATTACTATTTTTTGCATTAATATATAACCACTGTAAATGCAATGGTGTATGGGTGTGTGTATGCATATGTATGCAGATAGATAGATAAGATTATATATAGATAGACATTCAGGTAGGCAGATAGATATATAGACAGACAAACAGAAGAGAGAAATAAACTTAAACCCTAAAATCTACATCGTAAGACGAACATTGCAAAACTCGAATCAAACAAGTTTCGAAATCTGACTCGAACACCTAAAGAATGTGACCCTGGGGAGTGTTGTGCTTCGAAGCTTCATTCAAAACACGATTGTCTTGTGAGTCTTTTGTCCGTAACTTCACAGGCATTGTCTTGTGAGAGTGAGATGTACTTCGTTCGTGATCCCAAAGAAAAGACTTTTAACTCTCGCGCTGCAACAATGCAATAATGGTCTAATGGTTATTGCATTACTCTTTTCCTTGTCTTGTTGTAGGATGCTGTTAGCTTTGCAAGATTCAGTGATACAATAAATCGCTCTGTCTAAGTCTAATGCAGAGACTGATATTTCTGCAATACATTTATTTTCTTATTTCAGGATCTTGTTAGCTTTTACAAGGGACCACAGCTCTGCTAGGTAATAATTAATTAACTTATCGTATTCATCATGTTTTCGGATCTTGATAGCTTTGCAGGATTCAATGTGGTTGCTGGTATAAAATTATCAAAGAGTACAAAATTGACTGAAGTTAAATACATTTATATAGGTATGTATCAAACTGAGTGTGCAACAAGTGAAACTAAAAAAAAGAAAAAAATAAGTATGAATATAGCATTAGATGTTTGCAATACATAATAGATATGATAAATGCAATGTTAGTCATAGCAAAACAGGTTATATACATTTTTCATCTCCCCCCCCCCCCCACTCTCTCTCTATGTCTATATTTACTTCGTGATGTTTCTTCTTCCCCTCCTCTGTCTCTCTCTTTCACTCTCCTTCCTTTCTTTGTTTCTGTTATACGTATACACCCCCCGCCTCTCAATCTCTCTCTCTCTTTTTCTTTCTTTGCCTCGCTCTTTTTTCTGCCTCCTTCTCCTCTTCTCTCCGTTTTTCAATCTCTTTCTCTCTCCCTCTCCATCTTTATCCATCTCTCTTCTTATCTATTTACACCATTCTCTCTGTGCGTGTGTATTCCACTCTCTCTTACTAACCGGCCGAGGCTCAAGAGAAATGTCTCGATATGTCCTTTTTCCACTGAAGTAAACCTTGATATGCTAGGACCCTGATAGACCACAATCAAAAGTCACAAGCAAGGGATTGATTCTGACCCAATGAAATTCGCAGCCTCTTAAAAAATATAATAATAATGATAATGATAATGATAATGATAATGATAATGATAATAATAATGATAATAATGATAATGATAATGATAATAATAATAATAATTATGATAATAATGATAATGATAATGATAATAATAATAATAATAATAATAATAATAGTAACAATAATAATGATAATAATAATAATGATAATAATGATAATAATAATAATAATAATGATAATGATAATAACGATAATAATAATGATAATAATAATAATAATAATAATAATAATAATAATAATGATATTAATAATAATAATAACAATAACAATAGTAACATTAGTAATCCAGAAATTGTTAGCAATAATGGCATATGAATACAAGTAATGAAATTTACTATTACTATTGACCGGGAGAAACTTCATCTAATGTCACTTTTCTTTTCGTTATAGTCAGCCAAAACTTATTACTTATTACTGATTACCGAAAGAGCGTTGAATACATTGATCCAAAGTGCCAGCAAAGGAACTCTCGAGAGACGCTTTGCCTTTCACGCTGGAAAATCGAACGTCTGCAACTTTCTAACGGTGTCTCTTCAGCTATGGTTCCAGAAGGAATTGTAATAGTTCGCTCTGTGGGTGGACATTGATCTTTCACTGTCAAAGGAAATGACATTTAACTGTACATGATGAGCCTTTAGTTTCAGCTAAATATAACGAAGATAAAAAAAAAAAAAAAAAAAATATATATATCTATAAATATACATATATATATAATATATATATATATATATATATATATATATATATATATATAATAACTTTAATACATATTGACCTCAGATACACAAATAGGCCCAAATAGTATTAGCTATTAAATCTACCATCTACACACACATCGCAATGGGAAACAATAGATAACAATACTCGACTTTGAAATCAACACTGCTAAGCCTTCGAATGGCAAATATTGTGAGCATAAAGGTCCCTCCCTTCAGGCGGTATTAATTTGCTTGCTTATTGACTCTCTAATAACAAAGGCTATCGTG
>NC_061834.1:33943270-33945770 GCF_019202785.1 Penaeus chinensis | reverse complement strand
GCACCAGGACCGTCCCGCGCTCTCCGCAGCCAATCGCCCACCGGCAGCCGACCCGTCAGGAGCACCTCGACCCCGCTCTTGCAACCACCGTCGACTCTCGCGCTAACAGCACCTTCCTCTCTCTCTCTTTGAGACCCAACCACACTCCCCCAACTCCGTACAAGGTAAGTGTAGCGAATTGAATTGGTACATTGAGTTCTTCTGGCTTGTTGTCTGACTTCCTGGTGAATGGTGATCCGACCCGCGAGGAGGAGGAACGAAAACAACTTCGAGAATCAAAATTTGTGGCGCGTGAAAGGACTAAAGGGATGGGTGTAATGAGCTGTGAAAGAGAGGATGGGTTATGAAAAATCTTTTTTTCCTTTTCTTTCCTTTTCCTTCTTTCTTAGCTTAGTTTCGTAATTTCGCTGGATAGTAGAGCCATTCATAGTGGGAGGAAAAAGTTATTTTCCTCAACCAGCTTTTAAAACCTACAGTTCTTATTTCATCAACCTCCTCCCTCCCCTTTCCCTTACAAATTTTGTCAAAGGTAGAGACATGAATAATACATGTCTAGTGGGACGCCCTCGGAGACATGATCGAGAATTCGTTCTTTACACTTCCATAATATTTTAACCTCTTGAACGTTATTTTATTGAAGCTGGGGTAGTAGTTGTTGAATTATGGAGAGGATAAGCCTTCAGATTTTTTATTTTTTTATTTTTTTTTATTGGGCTGTTATTTGATGTATTATTAAAAACGCGGCTGTTGTTACGTTCAGAATATAAATCATAGATGTACTTAAAAGAAAAACAAACTGATGATCTGGACATTAGTTTCAATAATTGAATTCAGTTGTTTAGTAAGAAGATTGAAAGACGTGGAATGGGACTTTTTGTTTTTTGAAAATGAATTGTAAATTATTTGACACGTCAGTGAATGACTTTATGTGGTGCACAAGCTAAGTGCAAGGATTGGTTATATTTCTATCTATCGTCTGTAAAAGGATATAAATATTAATTTAAAACGTAGTTATCTATGTAAATAAAATAAATAAGCCCTATGCATAACCTTCGTCTATCCTAAAAAAAAAAAAATTCATTTCGTAAAGTATTACAGATTTTGTGGCATACATACAGAAATAAGGACCAAAATATAATGAACATCACTATATTGAAAAGCCGTACTTCCCTACTATACTTTTCTGAAAATAATTGCGACAGATTTTATTCTAACGATAGAAGCTGCTCCCTCAGGCAGTCGCTCAGTAATGTAATATAGAGAGAGACTTATAATAGCATTTTTGTTGATAAGGCAAATTGATATTACAACTTTTTCGCGTCTGAGATACACATTAATTTATTTTTTTTTTTCTCTAGTATCTAAAGACAGAATTATGAATATTTCATACTTTGGTGATAAATGAGAATAATCTAAGTGTGACTATTTTTAATGATGATAATGAGAATGATAATCGAAATGACGAGTGAAATAAAGACTATATACATATTAATGATTATACACTTAACGACCTTTAGTGTTGATACTAATGTTAATGAAGAGAGTAAGGCTAATCACAACAATGATAGTGATTTATGTAGGTATAATTAAATATCTGTTTATCATTATTTCTGTAAACATTATTTTATGAATATTATGAATGACATTATTGTCGTGTTATTATTATTATTATTATTATTATTATTATTATTATTATTATTATTATTATTATTATTATTATTATTATTATCAGTATTATTGTTATTACTGTTACTATCAGTATAATAATTAGTTTTATAGTTATTATTCTTATTAACATGATCATTTTCATTATTATTACCAAAATAAAGGTTATCACCACGAATAATTCTGATACTGCTATTATTACTGTCACAATAGTAATAATAGCAATATCATAATTATTCGTGGTAATAACACTAATATTGGTAACAATAATGAAAATGATGATGATAATATTGATAATAATAATGAAAATGACAATGGTGATAATATTGATAATAATAAGGAAAATGATAATGATAATGACAATTTACTAATATGATAGTAAATGCATTATCCTATTTATTCATTCAACAAACTAACAGTCACCCGAAACGTAAAGTAAATACACAGGAAACAGAAAAGCTTATGGTTGAGAAACTTTGCGCTATTAATCAGTACGTTGGTAAAACAACAAAAAAGTGTATATTTGAACATCCAGTTTACAGCGATTTTTATGATCATTTGTTTATTTATGAGATTTTCCTAACGGATATAGGGAGGCTAAATAGAAACGTACTTATACACTATTCACGTAAATACATGCATATATTATTATACATTCTCGAACAGACGTATATGCGCATGTATAGGTATGTATGAAAGCATGTGCGTTGTGGATATGTAGTGTGTAGATAGATAGAGATAGATATTTAGAGACAGATATATTTCTAGATAGATACATAGATAGGTAAGATAGATGTGTTGAGTAAATATTGGTTTTATTTTTATTTTTTGGTTG
>NC_061834.1:33935770-33938270 GCF_019202785.1 Penaeus chinensis | reverse complement strand
TGTGTGTGTGTGTGTGTGTGTGTGTGTGTGTGTGTGTGTGTTGTGCGCGCATGTATGTGTATGTATGTATACATGATAGCTTGTGTATATGTATCTTACTGTGTAGATATGAGTGTATGAATGTGTTTTATGTGTTATATTTCAGGCTAATAAGAGAATCATTGTCTTTAAAAAAATACATTCTACGGGACGATAAATTATTAAGGCGATTGTATGTGGATTTAGCGGCCGTTTCCGTATGTCCAGAAATTCAATAACATTTTCATGAGTCATGCAATTACTACTGTAAGCGTTGGTAGTATTGTATTATTTTTTCTCTATTTGTTTAGATCTAAGGTGAAATTGCATTCTATTTTATGGCTAGTATAGAATAGAATTCAGTGATTCGTATTTACTGTTCTAAATGTAGTTTAGAACAGTTTTTTAATCTTTCAAAAATGTGGATTACAACCTTATATACGTCTGTATCTTATCTGTTCGTCCGTATGCGATGTACAACAATTGTAACTGAATTAGAGTATATTCATTTCGGATAATATTTCTCTGGAAGATTCCGTAGTGGAAATGTAATAAACTGATTATGCTCATCTAATGATCCAGGAGCCATTAGCGAGAGCACAGATATGATATGATATTCAAATATTCTAACTGTATTAACTCATGTCCATTTATAATGAATCCAAGTGTATATATATATATATATATATATATATATATAAATATATATATACATTTATATATACATTTATATATATACACACACACACATATGTATATGTATATATATACACATATGAATATGTGTATATATATATATATATATATATATATATAAATATATATACATTTATATATATACACACACACACACACATATATATATGTATATATATACACATATGAATATGTGTATATATATATATATATATATATATATATATATACACATTTATATATACACACACACACACACACACACACACATATATATATGTATATATATACACATATGTATATATATATATATATATATATATATATATATATATATATATATATATGTACACACACACACACACACACACACACACACGCACAAAAAAAGAAACACGCATATACGTACAGATATGCACACGCACAGTATAGATTATGACTCGCATGAGATAGGGCGCTGAGTCAGAATAACTTAAATTGTACCACAACTATTTCCATAATTATTTTTTTTTTCATGGCAGTCATTCATGTCTCATTAAAGATATGCTTCTCTACATTTCTCTGAATATGAATTCCCACAAAGTTTCATGTGGTGAGCATTTCTTAACAAGCGTATGATCATCTTTTCATGAATCTGACGAAGCTCGAAAGTAAATGATGGATTGGTACACAAAAGTTTTTAGATATTTCTTTTGGAATTTTATTGAAGTTAGTCACCGAACGTTGATATAGAAAGTTTTTGAAGTAAATAAATGAGTAATTTGTTATGTTTTTGAAGAATCGGTCACTTAATTAGACAAACTGCCAGTTTCTTTTTACCAAATTTAGAAAACTTAGATTTACTGAAAATCAATGAAAGGTTTTGACAGATGAAAAAATATAGTACGAAGAAATATACAAATATATCACATGCTATATCATTAATCTTCATAATTAAATGCAAATGCTGTTATAATTACTTTGGTCTTTTATTTTGTTATAATTACTATCATTATACTAATTAACGCTAATTTATAGTGCCGAGTCTCCCGTTCTTACTGTTATGTATATTGAATTTATCACTGTGCTGTATCATAATTCTTATTACTGTTGTCTATGTCATCAGCGTTATCATCGGCATCGTTATCTTGCTGAAAATCTAAAGAAACCGGCATATTCCTACCTCTAAATCAACTCTTTTTTTCATAGATATTTGATACATATTAAACAATGAAATTAGTGTTTCCGTTGTACATAAATCGCCACACATTCAAAGACCTTTACCAGAAACAAGGGAAGGATGATAAACAAACAAACAAACAAATGAAAAATGCGGCAAATAAACTACGAAAATATAATTCGGATCTCTTAAAGTTTCTGTTTATTAAGCCTCTGTTCATAGGATGCTTATGGAGCGACGCGGGGGCGCCGGAGCAGAATGCGCTCGTGATGGAAAGACTTTAGCGAAAAAGCGCTAATCTGGCTTTCCACGCATATAGACACTTTCCTGGACTATTGAAAGTAGTTTGTTATTGTTATTACTATTAAATTATGATGACTAATGAATCATGCGACTGACGGAGGAAAATGTGAATAACTATACACACACACACACACACACACACACACACACACACACACACACACACACACACACACACACACACACACACACACACACACACACTCACACACACATATATATATATGTATGTGTGTTTGTGTGTGTGTAATACGTTTATATATTATGCTACTCTGTGCTCCAAAAACTCGTCACTGCCCGGCTCTCTTGTAGTTCATATGCAAG
>NC_061834.1:33923270-33928270 GCF_019202785.1 Penaeus chinensis | reverse complement strand
TTTTTTTTTTTTTTTAACTTCTTTCCTTTTCTCTTGAATAAAATTTTACTCTTACCCTCTCCTTGACCGTGAATTCTCCTCTCACATCTTAAGTGATTCTTTTGATATGCAACTTCTTAAAAGTGTTGAAGTTTAACCACTTACCAGCAGTTTCAAACACAAGGACCTCTTCTCCAAGAATGGAAGATATTACATACATACATACATACATACATACATACATACATACATACATACATACATACATACATACATACATACATACATACATACACATACATATATATTTATATATATATATATATATATATGTATATATATTAATCTCATATTCGTTAGCAAAAAGATTTTTCCTATCAAGAATTAAATCACCGGTGATTTAGATATTAACGCTGATTGATCTGTCTCCACCTTTTTTGAGAACATTATTGAAACTTTAATTAAGCTGACTTCTCGCACGGGAACTTGATAAAGATTTATAAGTAGCGAAATATAAGTAGCGAAATCGTATTTTGTGTTCGATTGTCCGTTAACGCATTCGAATACGCGCGTTTGTGTTCGTGTGTCCGCTGGTGCGTTCGAATACGTGGGTCTTTATTTTTATGCCTCAGTGTTCGTAAACGCGTCAGAATATGTGTATGTATTTCTGTATTCGAGTGTCCGTAGGTGTTCGAATAGCGTATGTGAATTTTGTTTTCGAGTGTTCGCTAGCGCTTCTGAATACGTATTTTTGTGAATAGGTGTTTATAAGTGTTCGAATACGTATATTTGTATTTTTGTGAATGGGTGGTTTGTAAGCGCGTCCGAATACGTTTGTTTTCGAGTGTTCGCTAGCGCTTCTGAATATGTATTTTTGTGAATGGGTGTTTGTAAGCGTTCGGATACGTATATCTGTATTTTTGTGAATGGGTGTTTGTTAAGCGCGTCTGAATACGTATGTCTGTATTGTTGTGGATGAGTCTCCATGAGCGTTCGAATATGTATGTGTGTGTTTTCGTGTTCGAGTGTCCATTAGCGCATCCGAATAGCGTGTCTTTTTTTTATACGTGAATATCCGTGAACGCGTCTGAATGCTTGTGTGTGTATGCGTGTTTACTCAGGTTTGTGTGTGTAATTGACTGTTCCTGCGTCTATGACTTTGTTGGAGTGTGTACATGAATGTTTGAGACAAAAGTTAACGAAACAGTTGAAGCATATTGGCTGATATATTGAGAGGATTGAACTGTTTATTCTTCCTCTCTCCGCTTTACTTAGTTTCATATTTAAATATCCGACTTTTATCAATAGCACATTGAATTCAAGGTGGATCAACTCGTTCATTTTTTTAAAAGTGAATAACAGAGAAAAGAAAGAAAAAAATCATGCAACTTCCAACGGCATATTCATAGATTTTATCTAGGGGGAGGAGGGGGGGGGGGGGGGCAAAGGGAAAAGGTTGATATTAAACCAGGGATAAATCGGAGAAAAAGAGACACAGAAAGAGAGAAAAGGAGAGAATGATGAAAGGAGGGGTGAAGAGAGAGAGGGAGAAAAAAGGAAGATGAAGAAATAATGAGGATCAAACATGAAAGAACATTGGACATAATAAATACAACGCGTACGTATGTATGTATGTATGTATGTATGTATGTATGTATGTATGTATGTATGTATGTATGTATGTATGTATGTATATATGTTTGTATGTATATATGCATGTATGTGTGTGTGTGTGTGTGTGAGAAGAAAGTTTTTTTTTTTTTTAATCATAAACAAAAGTAAATATAAACAATACTATATGAAATATCGCTTAATTGAAGGCACTATCAAGGAGATATCTAACTTTCCTGCCATTTCTCTAAGTTCGTTTGACTTTCTTCTCGATATCCTGTTTCACTTATAAAAGTAAAACGTTCTACATGTTTCAGAGACGAGTAATGAAATACACAAATAGCACAACACATGTATCTTCATTAAATGAAGATTTCACTAAAAAAATCCATGTGAGCAGTAGTTATGTATATTAACACTTCTGTAATTTAATTTCTCTTGCCTAGGCCTTTCGATCAATTTTTACATTACCAACTGAATTAATATACCTTCCAAAACACAAATGTAAACAATAAATCTCTCCTCTTCAGACTTCAAGCCTTCATAAAATATTCAGGAGCTCCGCATATTTATTTAGAACACTTTGCTTTTCGTAATAATAGAGTAAGCCATTCTGTGATCAAAGTCTGTGTCCGCGCGCTCCCTAAAGTGACGCAAAATATATAACAAGGCTTTGGCAGAACAGCAAAATGATGTATGCGCGTGCGATTCATTAATATATATTTATTTTCCTGTTCCTTTCAGAATTCCATTTCCGATATTGGATTCGAAGAACGACAAATAGCGAAAGAGAGGGAGAGAGAGAGACATAAAAAAAAAGACCATTGACTTTGAACCATAATGGACTGACATAAAGTGTTACAAGGATGTTAGGTTTTAGCGACAAAAGAATTTGCTTTTCTTTTTTTTTCCCCAAAACAAAAGTGGAGGATCTGTTGTGTTTACGTTGATTACCTTTTCGACATTATTTTTTTTTATGACTCTTTTTCCCTCTCTGGGTCTACTTACATTATCATAACGGAAACTTTTGATGATGATGTAAACACACTACAATCACTAACATAACTCGTGTTTTAATCAACTGGAATGGTCTCACTATTTCCACTTTGGCTTTTGTTGTTTTAGCGTATCTATTGTTAAATTATACGCAGTAACTACTACAATTGTATTTCACAACCGCAACAGCTGTTACTACAAGTGCGTCCGATTCCGTCTCTCGTCTTAGTCTTCGTCTTCGGAGGACAATAAGTTACGTTTAGATTTTTTTAGATTTTTTTTTATTCATTTTCAGTTATTCATTTATGTAATTATATATATATATATTGGGGTGTTGTGAGAGAGGTTAATAGAGAGGGAAAATGAAAATGGTGTAGAGAAGGCAAAATGGTAGAGTAGGAAGGAGAGGAAAGAATAGAAAGAAGAGGAAAGGAAGGAAGAAGAGACGGAAGAAAAGAGAAAACTAGATAGAGAGAAAGAAAGAATTACACACACACACACACACACACAAAAAAAAAAAAAAAACGGGGAGAGACAGCCAGACACAAATCGGAGAAAAAAATGAGAACAGAGAGAGAAAAAAGAAAATACAAGCGAGAGAAAAAAAAAAAAAAAAATAGAAGGTAGGGAAACCAAGATAACGGGAGATAGAAATGAGAGAGAGAGAGAGAGAGAGAGAGAGAGAGAGAGAGAGAGAGAGAGAGAGAGAGAGAGAGAGAGAGAGAGAGAGAGAGAGAGAGAGAGGGTGAGGGAGAGAGAGAGAGAGAGAGAGAGAGAGAGAGAGAGAGAGAGAGAGAGAGAGAGAGAGAGAGAGAGAGAGAGAGAGAGAGAGAGAGAAAGAGACGGACGGAGACAGACATCACAGAGAAGAGAAATACGTTATTGGAAAGCCCTTCTGTCCAGCCGACATAATTAACTAGCAGCTTTGCCCTTTGCCCGTGTCGCTGCCTCGAAGGAAGGAATGTCATCTTAAGAAAGTGATAGATCTTCATTCTCTTTGCTGCTTTTGTCTTGGCTCTGTTTCCGCCTTCGTCTTATTCTTTTTTCCTCTCGAAGTTTGATTATATTTCCTATACTCTATCTGTTTATCTGTTTACCTCTCTATCTGTTTATTTATTTACCTCTCTTTCGCCCTATTTGTTTACCTCTCTTTCTCTCTATCTGTCTCTATCTCTTTCCCCCTCTCTATCTATCTATCTATCTACTTATTTTCTTTCTTCTACGTCCTCCTTTTCCCGATCCTGTGCCTGTTTCCTTCTCTTCCTCTCTGTGCATTTATTTTCTCCCTCCTCCTCTTATTCCATTTCCTCTCTCTCCACTATTCCTCCTCTTTCACGTCCTCTCTGTTCCATTACTTTTTTTTTTTTTTTTTTATCATTCCAACGTCTCTTCCCCTTTCCCCCTTTCGTCTATGCATTCTCCTCTTCACCTTTCATTCTTCCTCCTCCTCTTCTTCCTTCTATTCGCCTTCCCCTTTCTCCCATCTTTTCCTTCTCTTCTTCCCTTTTCTCTCTTCCCCCTGTTCTTTCTCTTCCTGAATGTTCTAATTGTTTTCTTCTTCTTCAAGCATTGTTACTTATTCTCCCTTCTCTCCTCTTCCTTTCCGTCTTCCTGTATTTCTCCTCATCTCCTCTCCCCCCCCTCTTCCTCTACTTACATCTCCCAACTGTTCTCTCTCTCTCTCTCTCTCTCTCTCTCTCTCTCTCTCTCTCTCTCTCTCTCTCTCTCTCTCTCTCTCTCTCTCTCTCTCTCTCTCTCTCTCTCTCTCTCTCTCTCTCTCTCTCTCTCTCTCTCTCTCTCTCTCTCTCTCTCTCTCTCTCTCTCTCTCTCTTTCTCTCTCTCACTCTCTCTATTTATGTCTTTTTTGGGGGCATTTTCACTCACCTCTCTTTAGAACCACGGCCCATTCTTGAACACAGAGCCGATGGGTTCTGTGTATTCTCCGTATAATGTTAAAGTCACGAATACAGCAGTTCGAACGCAGCGGGGAACCTATGCCGGAGAGTCGTATCTATTATGACAATTTTAATGTTAAGGTTTTATGTCGGAAGCTTGGATTGTGGTGAAAGAGGCACGTGGACTATGCTCGGGTATATGTGAGAGAGAGGGAGAGGGAGAGGGAGAAGGAGAGGGAGAGAGGGAAATGGGGAGAAAGGGGAGGGAAAGAGAGAGGGAGAAGGTGAGAAAGGGGAGAAGGAAGAGGGGGAGAGGGGATAAGGAAAGATGGAGAGAGGGAGAGGGAGATGGAGATGGAGATGGAGATGGAGAGACATAGGGAGAGAAGGAGAGGGAGAGGGAGTGGGAGAGGGAGAGGGAGAGGGAGAGGGAGAGGGAGAGGGAGAGGGAGAGGGAGAGGGAGAGGGAGAGGGAGAGGGAGAGGGAGAGGAATATGCAGTTCTTCATTACTCATTTAT
>NC_061834.1:33910770-33918270 GCF_019202785.1 Penaeus chinensis | reverse complement strand
TGTTTGTTTGAATTTATTTAATAGTAATTGTTAGGGTGCCTTTGTTGTGTATGTATATTTTAAGTATTTCTTTTTGTATTTCTGTCAATGTTTATGTTTGTTTATTAGTTTTTCTTTACATGTACAATTATTTATATATTTACTGTTTTCTTTTTTATATTATAAAAAATTATGTTGACATTTTCTTGTTTGTTTGTTTTTTATAAATATATTATTTTCCTTTTTCGTTCCCTCGTCGGCTCTTCCACTTCTTGAACACTGTCGCACACCAACTATACCAGGAATCCCCTTGAATGGAGGGAAATAATTCCTGTCTTTTTCCTCCTTTCTCTCCCCCTCCATTTTTATTCACTTCTTAATCCTCCTCTTAAAGTCTTTCCTTTCTATCTAGAGAAAAATAGAGAGAAAGGAAAAAAGAAAGATGGAATTTAGAAACAAATTTTGAAGCTTATCCACAGGGGTTTGATAGTTTGCAGTGTACTGGATATCTTTGTGCTTCTTTTTGTTTGTTGTTGTTTCTTTATGGAATGTCTTTTTATTTCCTGTTACGTTTCTCTCTCTCTCTCTCTCTCTCTCTCTCTCTCTCTCTCTCTCTCTCTCTCTCTCTCTCTCTCTCTCTTTCTCTCTCTCTCTCTCTCTCTCTCTCTCTCTCTCTCTCTCTCTCTCTCTCTCTCTCTCTCTCTCTTTCTCTCTCTCTCTCTCTCTCGTCTTTTCTTGCATTTTATTATATTTTGCTATATTTTATTATAGTATTTCAACGAGAAAGAGAGAGAGAGAGAGAGAGAGAGAGAGAGAGAGAGAGAGAGAGAGAGAGAGAGAGAGAGAGAGAGAGAGAGAGAGAGAGAGAGAGTGAGAGAGAGAAAGAAAAAGAGACAGAGACAGAGACAGAGACAGAGACAGACAGAAATGTATTTGGAGATAGATCTAAAGATGTTTATCTGAATTATGTCCAATTATCAACCGATGCAGCAACGCATGTTCATACTTGATATTCAATTAATTAAAAGGATATCTCTACTATCCAATATCCAACATAGTATCCAATTATCCATAACCAATTGTTCATCAGGTCATGCAGAGAATTTATCCAGACCAATATTTCATTGCATTCATACGTATACTCTTTTGCACGCACGAAACATGTTGATCCGTACATGGCAGACCAATTTTAGAAATTCATTAACTATTTCTAACTTTTTTTTTTTTATCAGATAACAGAGCGGGTTGAGAGTATTAGTTACAGTGTTTTTATTTGTTTCTTTCTCTCCTTGTTTATATATATATATATATATATATATATATATATATATATTTATGAATGTTTATGACAGTTATTCAATTTCCTGCTTTCATAACTATTTTCTTGTCGATTTGATAAACAATAATATATATATATATATATATATATATATATATGTGTATATATTATACTGATCTTGCTTTATAAAACAAAAAATCATATGAAGTTATTCGCACTGAATAAAACAAAAAAATCTTGTCAGTTTTGATTTTTGTTTCCGATCTTCAATACTGGTGTTGTTTATTAAACTGACTTCGCTTTATACGACTTAAAAATCATATCATGGAGACAACAACGACAAAAAAAAAAAAAAAACTTAGTAATTTAGATTTCAGTTTCCGATCATTAATACTGCTACAGTTTTTGACCTTTCGAGAACTTCAAATAAAAAAACAATTGTCTTACACGTCACTCGATCTGAAGAATTAAGTTTAAAGATCCAACCTCTAGCAGAAGTTGGGATACAGTGAAGTTCGGATAATGACGATGCTCATGATGACGTGGCTTTCATTAAGAAGAAAGGCCAAGGCAATGTGTGCTTTAATTTGATCTCTTTATCCTGTGCCAAAATCTCCAGTTTTCCCCACCGGCTCAGAATCAACAGTGGTCTTTATTGTTAGCGAAGACTTTGGTCCTCAGTAAACCTTTCCTTTGAATGGCTTTTGTGATTGTCTTGACACAAGTAGCACCCTCGTTCGCCCTCCCTCTCTTCTTCTTGCTTTGCTTAATCCCCTTCTCTTCTTTGTTTACCTTTATCTCTCTTCTCTTCTTTGGTTAACCCCATTCCCCGCTTCTATTCTTCTTTTACCCTCTTTCCCCTCTTCTGTTTTTCCTTGACCCCTATTCCCCTCTTCTCTTCCTCTCTTCCTCCTATTCCCTTATCTTCGTCCCTCTTCTCTATCTCTACTCTTACCCCATGCCTCCTCCTCTTCTTCCCTCACCCCCCTCCATTCTTCCTTTACTTTCCCTTCTCCTCTCCCCTCCTCCCCTTTCTTTATCACCCCCCCCTCTTTTTCCTCATTCGTTACCCTCTTCCCCCCTTTGTTCATCGCTTTTTGTTTTATTGCTGTTGATCCAATCATTTCAGCGTCGGTACATCAACAAATTACTTGATTAATGTTCCGTGTTTTGTTTGTTTTCGTGTTGTTGTTGTTGTTGTTGTATTAGCTTTTCCTTCAGTTTGTCAATTGCTGTTTGTTTTACTGCAATCTGCTTATCCTATTCAATTTTAATAAATCGACTATATTAGTGTTCCGTTCTGTTTCTTTGCTTTAGTCTCTTTTCTAGGGGTGAAGTGGATATGTTCTTATGTGCGTAACCTTTAAAAAAAAAAAAAAAAAAAACTTTTCCAAACCCATAAAAGAAAAACGTGTTTATAAACTTTCAAGACTCAACTAACATCTGCGTCTACTTATTTTTTTTTGTACTAGGAACAAGACGCCGCCACTAGGAAGTTTCCTAGGAAGTTAGAATTTTCTCTCCTCTGTTCATTTTTCTATTATTCTTCATCCACTCCTAGGCGATTCTGAGATACCTCCAAGCGATACAGAAGTGTCTGGCAATCATGCAATCATGCAGAGTCATACGCTGAATTATAGCTCTCATGTATGGCCCTATGACGACGTTTCCTCAGGCCATAAAAGCATCTGAATGTAGTAACATCCCTGGCGCAACGTGCATGGTCCGCTCGTTACATAAAGTTGGTTCTCGCGACTCCTAACGGCCGCAGAGTAAAGTGACCCGAGCCAGACCTTCATGGCGTGGAAGGTTATCTATATAGACGACTGTACATTAGGGGGGGAAGATGCACTGTGCTATCTCCAAGGAGTGACAAGGGCGTTTTGTTATAGTTTGCTGTCCCCTTTTATATGTGTTCTCTTCGGTCTCCTCTCGCGTTTTGAAAAAAAAAAAAAATTATCTCTCTCCTCTGTGGTGTGTGTTTGGTGGCTATCGTTATTCCATGCTATATATATCTATTTTATTTTTCGTTTCTCATTCTTCGGAAATATATATATATTTTTTTTTGCAGCCGCCTTTCACAGCTCGCGAAGTTGACAGTTGTATGTTCTCTCTCGGGGACTTAGGCAGTTGGCGACCTGCTGGTTAACTTTTCCGAATTACGGCTGTTAACTTTGGAAGAGATGAGTGATATGGAAGGTCTTTTCGTTTTCGCCTTTTCCCTTATTTATCATCACTTAATTTCTCGTTGGTCTCCTCCCGTATTGTCATATCCAACACAGCATCCTCATCACTTTTACTTTCTACTTATAACATCGCTTCTTTACCATTTCATAAATAACACTTCCACTTATACACAACCGCATCCAAAACTTGTATTATTTTTTCTCTTTCTTTTTCTTCTATTTCTTCTCGCTTTCCTCCTTTTCCGCCGAACAGACAAATCACTTAATGTCATCGTTCTTACAGTCTCATAGAAAATAATTCATATTTTTGACAAGGGAGGGTACCATTACGAATAGTGACGTATGAGGATAACGGTCACTATATCTTTCAGTGATAGATTAAACACATAAATAATGATACTGTATATCTTTGCCCTTGTCTGGGATGATGGAGTGCGAGTGTATTAAGAGAAAGACGGAAAGAACTGCTATGAAAGACACTAAAGGCTGCATAAAATATAGAAGGGAATTTCGAGAAGCACTGTTTGTTTATAGACACGCTCCCTTTCTCTTTCTCTCCTTCACTCATTAGGCTCCTTTTCCCTTACTCTCCTTCTCTCCTTTTCCCTTTTTCTTCTTGTCTTCTTTTGTCTCTTCTCTCTCTTTCTCTTCTCTCATTCGCTCTTTCTCTCCTCTCATTCGCCCCTTCTCTCTTTCTCTTTCTTTCATAACGGAATTCATATTTGCATATGTACGCTTATTAGACACAAAGATAAATCCCCCTAGGAAATGTATATTTAAAGTGCTTACGCAGTTTACACTACAATAAAAAACAAACAATACGGACAACAAAAGTTTGAACAAATATTATATATACAGTTTTTACAAACACCGCAAAGTTGATTTGAAACTTTGTTGCCTGGAAATTCTAAAGTAAGCAAGACAAGAGCTGTTGTAGATGTAGTTTACGACTGTTCTGAACGTGATACGGAATCTTATCTGTGGCGTACAAGGCTTTTTTTTCTTAGCAGTTACGAATACAAACATTTTAACAAAGTCGAATTTTGTGTGTGTGTGTTCGCGTGTGTGTACATGTGTGTGTGTGTGTGTGTGTGTGTGTGTGTGTGTGTGTGTGTGTGTGTGTGTGTGTGTGTGTGTGTGTGTGTGTGTGTGTGAGAGAGAGAGAGAGAGAGAGAGAGAGAGAGAGAGAGAGAGAGAGAGATAGATAGATAGATAGATAGATAGAGAGAGAGAGAGAGAGAGAGAGAGAGAGAGAGAGAGAGAGAGACAGACAGACAGACAGACAGACAGACAGACAGACAGAAAGACAGAAAGAGAGAGTATGTGTGTAGGTTTATTTGTGTGAGAAACTGCGAAATAGATGAATAATTCTGCTCTGAAAGAAATATACCTAAGAAACATGGACATAAATCAGAAGTTCATCACGTAAAAAAAAAGAAAAAAAGAAACAAGATAATTTAGAGTAAAAATGAAAAATAAGAAATAAATTAATTTCAGGAAGTGGTGGCAAGAAAAACCCATCTTCAAAGACTAAGAGTTCTTTAAGAATTACTGCAAAGAGACGTTAAAAAAAAAAAAAAAAATCAATTCCTGCGTACATTCTTTACATTCTTGCAAGAAGCGAAGGGACTGCCGTGCTAATGACAGACATGTGTTTTGCGCTTCTCCCGGTCAAATTAATGAACTAATTTCTCGCGTCTATGATTCTGTAAGTGAGAAGACACCCCGTAATATAATCAAGTCTCTCAAACTCTTTCTCTCGGGGACTAAGGCATTTTGGCGACCTTCTGGCTAACTTTTTTTCGGCAATTACATCTGTCGACTTTGGAGGAGATGAGTGAAGTATTCAACGCTTTTTCGTTCGTCTTTTCTGTGTTGTGTTTAGACTTTTTGTTCTCGCCACGCTATTGTGTGTCAGCGCTTGGAAAGAAAACTCTGTCTTCCTTTCTTTCCTCCTCTATTTCTCGTTTTATTTGAATCTCTTTTATATACATATGTATATATATATATGTATAAACTTACATACATAAATACATATATATATGTACATATATATGTACTTATATGTATACACATAAATACATACACACACGCATTTATACACATTAGCATATCCTTATCGCTGGCCAGTTGCTCAATCACAGCATTTCCTTCACTCTCCCTTCCTCTCTCTCCCAATCCCCTTTCCCTCGCCTTCCGCTTCTCATCCTCATCTCCTCCTTTCGCCTCGTTTCGTTCACATCATCACGCAACTAACGGGCCGAAAGTAACGAAAACGAATGAAGCTAAATGGCACGGTAGGGGCCAGGAAGAAGGCGAAATGGGCCGAGTGGTGTATTGTGTATCCATTTGCTAGTGAATATTTGAATACGACACAGATAATGGTTTGGTCGGAGGCGCTTCTCGAGATTGGGGGTGTGGGGAGGGAAAGGGGAGGGGAAGGGAAGTGAGGGGAGGGGAAGGGAGAGAAGGGGAAGGGGAAGGGAAGGAAAGGGTGAGGGAAAGGGAAGGAAGAGGAGGGGAAGGGAGGGAAGGGGAAGGGAAGGAGAGCGGAGGGGGTGTGCGTAGGAGGTGCGGACGCGTAAAGTGATTCGGTCTGACAAAACACAAAGGAAGATGATATTGCCCATAGCAATAGCTGTAGAGCTGATCCAGTCTCACGAAAGAAAAGAAGGGGATTTTACAGACGAGTTGTAATAGCGATAGTGGTAGTGGTAGTGGTGGTAGCAGTGGTCTTAGTAATGATAGGAACAGCAGAAAGAGTAGTAGTAGTAGCAGCAGTAACAACATTAGTAACAGTAGTAATACTAGTAGTAACAGAGGCAGCAGTAGCAGTAGTCGTAGTAGTAGTAATAGAAGTAATAGTAGTTATAGCTGTTATTGCAGCAACAATAGTACTTGTTGCTGTTGTTGTAGTGACAGTAGTAGAGATAGTAGGAGTAGTATAATGCTACTAGTACCTTCAGCTCAATCAAAAGAAAGTAATAGATAGTGCGTCATGATCTCGAAATCAAATACTCCCCCTTCATCTTGAAAACGACAACTACGATCCAGAAGTGTGGATACTAGATATATCAGTTTGCAAAGAAAACAACGAAGGCCAAAATGAGTAGCATACACCGACGATGTAATGGGCACAGGATAAAAAAAAAAAGGAAGAAAGTAAAAATCGTGGACTCATTGATAAAACTTGGTCCTCAGATAAACCAGTTTCCAAACCTTGAAAAAAAGTTTGAACCTTAAAGCCATCCTTTACAAATATTTACTAGCAGCGAAATGGAAGCGACACCTGCCGGTCAGCGCCATCTGGGAGCTGTCACATTCAAATGAGAACATCAAAAAACGAAATAGATAGACGGGGGGGAAAAAGTAAAAAAAAAATCCATCATATATAACGATAACAGAACCCCAGGCAGTCCATACAGCTTTCACCCTCAGCCTTTTAAACGTTACAATTTCCCCTCAATACGGGATGTCGTATGGGATATGTTTATTCGGTCTCTCTCTCTCTCTCTCTCTCTCTCTCTCTCTCTCTCTCTCTCTCTCTCTCTCTCTCTCTCTCTCTCTCTCTCTCTCTCTCGCTCTCTCACTCTCCCCCCCCCCTCTCTCTCTCTCGAAACGTAAAACGTAAAAACGCCAATGAAAGATGGAAACGAAAGTACTCCTACGCCTGGGGAGATGTACATAAAAAATAAACTCTGTAAAGTTACGGTAAAGAAACTTAAGAGAAAAAATGAAAAAAAGGGAAACTTTCAAACACAAACGCCTGCTCTGACAATTCATAGTATCCTCCAACGTATAAATCTGAAACTGACAGCGGAGAATCAAGTCAATGCTTTTGAAAGAGGTTTCCTGCAAAACAAGAGGATGGTGACAATGTCTCATTAAAGGTAATTATTGCAATGTTTGTGGTTGCATTAATCCGTTTTCATAAAACGAAATGCAGAACGATACACTGTTTGCAATGGTGGCTTTCATATATACGACCGAGTAGTTACTGTCTCTTGAATGTAACTAACATTTTCTGGGAATAAATACCATTTTCTAGAAATAAAT
>NC_061834.1:33898270-33900770 GCF_019202785.1 Penaeus chinensis | reverse complement strand
ACAAAAACAGTAGCAAATAAACAAAAAGAAAAAAAAAAAAAAAAAAAAAAAGAAAGATAGAAAAAAAAAAAAAACGATGAAGACGGATTTGATAAAATAGAATAAACAATTTGAAGGGAATTATTTCCAGGACGGGGATCAGGCATGAGTAAAAAGAAAGCAATAACGAAAGCCCAGTTTCCCTTGCCCGGACAACCTGGTGTTTATTTTACAAGGTCTTGAAGGAAAGGGATGAAGGAGGAGGAGAGGGAAGTGGAGGAAGAGGAGAGGAAGGGGAGAGGGAAGGGGAGAGAGAAGATGAGAGGAGGAGGAGAGTGAAGTGGAGGAAGAGGAGAGGAAGGGGAGAGGGAAGGGGAGAGAGAAGATGAGAGGAGGAGGAGAGGGAAGTGGAGGAAGAGGAGAGGAAGGGGAGAGGGAAGGGGAGAGAGAAGATGAGAGGAGGAGGAGAGGGAAGTGGAGGAAGAGGAGAGGAAGGGGAGAGGGAAGGGGAGAGAGAAGATGAGAGGAGGAGGAGAGGGAAGTGGAGGAAGAGGAGAGGAAGGGGAGAGGGAAAGGGAGAGAGAAGATAAGAGGAATGGGAGAGGAAAGGGGAGAGGGAAGATGAGATGAATGGGAAAGGAAAGGGGAGAGAGAAGATTAGAGGAAGGGGAGAGGGAAGGGGAGAGGGACGAAAAGAGGAAGGGGAGAGGGAAGATGAGAGAAAGGGGAGAGAGAAGGGGAGAGGGAAGATGAGAGGAAGGAGAGAGGAAAGATGAGAAGGAAGAGGAGAGGAAGGGTGAGGAGGAGGAATGAAGGAGAATAAGAAGAAAGGAGGAGGGAAAGATGAAGGAGAAAGGGAGGGGAGGAGGAGGAATAGGAGAGGGAAGATGAGTGAGGTGTAGGGAGGGAAGATGAGAAGGAAAAGGAAAGGGAGGAGGAGAGGAGAGGGGAGAACGAGGATTAGAAAAAAGATAAGAATGAGAAAAAAAGAGAAGAATGAGAAAAAAAATAAGAATGAGAAAAAAGAGAAAGAAGAAGGAGAATGAGAGAAAAAAAGAGGGGAGAGAGAAGACAAGAGGAAAGGAGGAGGAAGGGAAACAAGGGAATAGCATCCTAATAATACATCTCGAAGACGCACTCAACACGGCGAAAATTCCTTGCTTCAGAAACAGGAGAAGTAGATCACGTTTCTGAAGAGAACAGGCAACTCTTTCAGCTGAATTTTGACTGCGCTTTCGCTAGCTGACACGTACCTCAAAGACAGGGTTTTTTGTTTATTTTTTCTTGCTTTTCCTTCTGGTTCTTATTTGTTGCTGTCTATTTATGTGTTGTTTCCTTCGCGATGATATATATTTATGGTCAGTGTTGTCAAAAAGGATAGTGATAAATTATGATGATCATGATTAATCATTATAATGACAATGGTGATGATGATGATAATAATGATGATGACGATGATGATGATAACGATGATGATGATGTTAAAAATGAACATGATGAAAATAGTAATCTTAATGAATGCTTTATAAAATTTTGCCTCAATAATTTGTCGGCTTCAGCTTCATCAAAACACCATTATGAAATATCGAGCAATTGATCATACATGAATGTATTTAAATTCAGCATGTGTAGTGTATAGATGCAATGTATGTTCGTGATAAACATATACATATACAGTATAACAAAAACACAGACACTAACTTTTATCTCAACGCAGAGAGGGATACACATTTTATATTTTAGTCTCGGACAACACAAGGGAAAAAATACGTATTAGTAAAAAAAAAATTAATAATAATGATACATAATAAATAGATAGATAAATAAGTAAATAGATAGATAAATAAATAAATAGATAGATAAATAAATACATAGATAGATAGATAAATAAATAAAAATAAAAATCTTTACGCTTTAGTCCAGAAAATTACGTCAGAGATCCTAACCGAAGACCCACTGTTTCCTTTGCAGTTGCTGGAGCGCACAGCCGAGGGAAGCAACAACAGAATGATGGCCAACTCTGCCTACGAAAAGCGGTATCTCTTCAAGCGATCTGCAATCCCCGAAGGCAGCATCAGCAGCAACAGCAACAACAACAACAACCACCTTAGCAACGTTGCAGGAGGCGAAGTAGCGACGCCTCTCATTAACCTCCCCCAGTAATTAAAAAAAATGAAAAAAAAACAAACAAAAACAAAAAACTATCCCCCTCTCAAAAACAAAAAAACAAGAAAAAAACATAAACCCTCCACACACACACACACTAAAAAAAAACAATATCTAAGAAGACCCTCTAAATAAAATATCCTTCAAGAGAGATATATATATATATATGATAGAAACTTTCAACGACCATAAGTGTTATCTCAGCCGCGAGTGGGTCTACGGATGGCGGACACACACCTTGTAAACTCTCTGTCATGTCATGTACTATACTGTGTTCATTGTTTGTCATGATCTTTCATTTTTCGAACATAATATGTGAAAAATATATAGAATATATATCTATAATATATATATA
>NC_061834.1:33868270-33878270 GCF_019202785.1 Penaeus chinensis | reverse complement strand
GCAATGAATCTCATCGCCAAGTTCAACGAATATGCGAATTACTGATAAAAAAAAAAAAAAGGAAAAAAAAAAAAAAAATACGAATGGTTCTTTTCACACTCTGTTATTGCGAACGGAAGATTTCCTATTAGCCGGATCCGCACTGTGCAAAGTTCAACATTAGCAAAGATACTGATCGAAAGAGATCTCTTTTTTCGCTGGAAACTCTGCGTACGAGATCAATACTTTTTTTTATTTAGATGTTACGACCTTTTCCCCCGTCTTTTGAATGTATTTGATAACGTGATGGCGATTCTTTGCTGTGATTTCTTCTCATTTGCATAAATTGCATGGGAATCTTCTCCTCACATGTGTGTAACTCTTGCGTGTATGTATGTGTATATGTATAGATAGATAGGTAGGCATATATATATATATATATATATATATATATATATTATGCATATACATGCATATATATATATATATATATATATATATATATATATATATACATGTGTGTGTGTGTGTGTGTGTGTGTGTGTGTGTGTGTGTGTGTGAGTGTGTGCAAATATACATATATGTATATCTATGTATATATATATATGTATATATATATATATATATATATATATATATATATATATATATATATATGTGTGTGTGTGTGTGTGTGTGTATATCTATGTACACACACACACACACACACACACACACACACACACACACACACACCACACACACACACACACACACACACACACACACATATATAAGTGTATAAACAGAATTACAAATGCGTAAAAGTACAATATATACACAGCCGTTTCGAAGGCAAACTAGAACTCCATCATCAGTACTGTCAAAAGGAACCATTGAAAAAGTCAGTTAGACAATAAAAATTACAAATGTCTGGTTCTGAACTTCAAGTGTACAAACAGAATTACAAATACAAAGAGCCATCGACTTCAACCGAAACCACCGAACTGATAATGAAAGACAAATGTACCCAGTCTCTCACCTGCCTCTCTACCCCCGCTTCCACAAACACATTGCATCCCCACCCCCTTTCCACCCCTTTACCCCCTCCCCCCTCCATCCCCTTCCACCCACACATACACACAACAGAAAAACAGGCTTCGGCATCTCTACGTATTGATCTTCGTCGAAAATCTTCCTTTTCCTCCAAACAGCCTCGTCTCTAGAACGCATATATCCCATGCACCCCTTTTCACTTTCCCAATAAGGAGAGAAATATAGACTACCAGCTCCCTGTGATACTTGGCGTACCATGTATCTCACCGTTCTCGGCTAATTTGCATGCTAAGTACGTAGTGTAGTAGTCACGAACCTTGCTTATGTCCCTTGGTGATCTAGTTTGCTTAGAAATACACGTGGGTACGACTATACACGCATAGGATTACCAAACATGAGGGGACCTAAATATACGCTATAGCTAAACGTGTGTACGTGTTGAGATGTAAAACTTTTTTTTTTAGACTTTAGACTTTTTTCTTTTTGAATTCTACTGTTACTACAGCAACTAACATTTTACGTTGGTTTAATATCCTGCAGCTCTCCCTTTACAGACATTGTTGGTTTTCTGATTATTACTGATATATATGCAGACACTATTCTATCCCGCACAGCTTTCACTTACTGTACCGCGACTCTCAGCTTCCCTTAGTTCATAGTCCATTCAGAGGCAGTTTTAAGGTTAATGCTGCTACTACTGCTACTACTACTACTGCTGCTGTTACTACTGCTACTACTACTACTACTACTGCTGCCGCTACTACTGCTACTACTATTACTACTACTACTACTGCTGCTGCTACTACTGCTGCTGCTGCTACTACTACTACTGCTACTACTACTACTGCTGCTTCTACTACAACTGCTGCTACTGCTACTACTACTGCTACTACTACTACTACTACTACTACTACTGCTGCTACTACTACTGCTCCTACTACTGCTACCACTAATACTTCTACTGCTGCTACTACTACTACTACTGCTTCTACTACAACTGCTGCTACTGCTACTGCTACTACTACTACTACTGCTGCTACTGCTGCTGCTACTGCTATTACTACTACTACTACTACTACTACTACTACTACTACTACTACTACTGCTACTGCTACTGCTACTAATACTACTACTGCTACTACTATTACTACTACTACTGCTGCTGCTGCTGCTGCTGCTACAAATACTACTTACTGCTAATAATACAACTAGTACCAATAACATTGCTATTACTACTAGTAATGTATATATAGAGAGAAACAGGAAAAAATCAAAAAATCAAAAAGGGAAAGAAAGTAAGTGAAAAGAAAGGAAGAGAAAAGAAAGAAAGAGAGAGTTTGGATGCAGTTTTCCCTGGCTGTCTCTTGCCTGCCACAGAATGAATATCTCGCCCCCAGTGATTGAATTCTATATTAAGTCTCAAGGTTTGAATGATGCGAATAATTAAGAGCTGTCAGTCCCCGGTGAAATAGATTTTTGCTGTTGATGTTTTTCTTGTTTTTTTTGTTTGTGTTTGTTTGTTTGGGTTGTCTAACTTATTAGGATTTTGTTTGTTTGTTGTTTTAAGTAGTCTGTAGTATATGCCGTAAATGATTATAGAGGAATGTATTTTGTCTCGTATGAAGGGAAATTTAACTTTCGTGATTGAAAAGAGAGATAAGAAAGATAGATAAATTGAAGGGTTAGTTATGTAGGTAGGTGGGTGAACAGGGAGGTACATATGTAGGCAGGTAGATAGAGATAGATAGATTGATAGATAGATAGAGAGAGAGAATGAAAGAGAGAGAGAATTAGAGATAGGCAAGCAGACAGGCAGACAGACAGACAGACAGACGGACAGACACACACACACACATACACGCACGCACACACACACACACACACACACACAAACACACACACACACACACACACACACATATACACACACACACGCACGCACGCACGCAGATACACACTCACACACACACACATTTAGATAGACAGAAGGAGAGGGTGAGGGTAAAGGTAGACAGACAGACAGACAGAGAGGGTTGGTGGAGGGGGGGTGGGGGTACAGACACCTTGCCCTTAGAACTCATTATATTGAGACTGAATCAGTCAAGTGAATGATTTAAAGAGAGAAAGAAAAAATCGACCTGAAATATTCCATCAAGAAATTTATACGGCAAGCGGAAGCACCTCCATTAGGGTGATAAAAATTATGTCTAATAGCTTATTCTTAGCCATTAACCCATATGTAGGAAAACGCATTCAATAGCATTATGTACCAAGGAATTTGCAACCAATTTTCTTGTCTTTTCTTTTCTTTGTTAATGTAAATTCTTGTGTTTTCTTGTTGTTGTTTTTGGTCCTTTTTATTATTGTTTATTATTGTTATTAACCCTTCATTTTTGGATATTTTTTTTCTTCTATTACAGCTTCTTTTTGTCTTCTTCTTCTTCTTCTTCTTTTTCTTCTTTCTCTTTTTTTTTTCCCTTCTCCTCTTCCTTCCTCCTTCCTTCCCTTCCTCTTCCTCCATCACTAACCTCATCTTCTTACTCTCCCTCTCTCCCTTCTTCCTCTATCGGTCTCTTCCTCTACGTCGCAAATCTCCACAAATGGGAAACTACTTTCTACCAACGACCGTCTGATAAACCTTACAATATACTACTAACAAATCCCTGTCTTTTCGTTGCGGCAAAGTTTCAGCAACTCTTTTAGATGAAATTTTACGTCCTGGCTATTTACTACTACTACTTCAGCTGATGAAAAAAACGTAACGGCGTGTTTATTTTTGGCTTCCTCGTTGGAGTAACAAGACGCATGTGTGATTTCGTTTTCCGATTTTTCTACTCTATTTTTTTTTTTTTTTTTTGTGTTCGTGTTCTTGTTAATGGTGTGTTGTTATCTGTGTTCGGTTTGTTTGAAAATGTGTGTGTGCAATTTCGAGATCTAATTACAGGATAGTAATGCATCTTGGTTATTATAAAAAAAAAAAAAAAAAAAAAAAAAATGGAGACCTGTATATATAAATAAATTAATAGACTGAATTACAAAGAATATCTGTTTACCGAAATCTGTATCGATGGATTTTTATCTGTTTATTTTACCTAAGCGCTTTCATTCGTAATAAAAAAATCAAGATATAGAAAGAGACAAATATTTCAAAGAGAGAAATACTTAATTCCATTAGCATTTCATCTCTTACATTATTCTCCAAAAAGAGAATAATTATATATATGAAAAAACAATAAATATAAAATTCCAATACATAATACACATCTATACAAATAACACTAGCAGTACAAAAGCAACAACTAAAATGCACATTAAAAAATAAACACACACAAAAAAACAAAAAACAAAAAAAAACAATGAAAAAATAACATAACACAGTTTACATCTGCCTTGACGTGTGAGCCTGGCGTGTGTTCAGTTCGCGCTCACTTTAATGATGTCACTTTAATGATGTCGTCTGAGAGAGAGGGAGAGGGAGAGGGAGACGGAGAGGGAGAGGGAGAGGGAGAGGGAGAGGGAGAGGGAGAGGGAGAGGGAGAGGGAGAGGGAGAGGGAGAGGGAGAGGGAGAGGGAGAGGAGAGAGGGAGAGGGAGAGAAAACAATAAAGAGAGAGAGAGAAGAGAAAACAATAAAGAGAGAGAGACAGAAGAGAAATCAATAAAGAGAGAGAGAGAGAGAGAGAGAGAGAGAGAGAGAGAGAGAGAGAGAGAGAGAGGAGAGAAAACAATAAAGAGAGAGAGAGAGAGAAGAGAAAACAATAAAGAGAGAGAGAGAAGAGAAAACAATAAAGAGAGAGAGAGAGAGAGAGAGAGAGAGAGAGAGAGAGAGAGAGAGAGAGGAGAGAAAACAATAAAGAGAGAGAGAGAGAGAAGAGAAAACAATAAAGAGAGAGAGAGAAGAGAAAACAATAAAGAGAGAGAGAGAGAGAAGAGAAAACAATAAAGAGAGAGAGAGAAAGAGAGAGAGAGAGAGAGAGAGAGAGAGAGAGAGAGAGAGAATGTAAAAGAATGAGACGGCGCTATGTCGTCTTCGAAAGTGCCCTTCCCTCTTCCCGGGTTTAAATGAGTCTGCACCTGATAATAAATTCGAAAGATTATGCCGTTTTCTTTTTATTATTTTACTTCACTTACCTATTTGTTTATTTGTTTGCTTGTTTGCTTGCTTGTTTCGTTGTTTATCCATTTATCTATTTGTCTATTTTATATCCATCTTTTTATCTATTTGTCTATTTTATATCAATCTATTTATCTATTAATTTTTGTGTTTGTTTTCATTCATTCATTTGTTTGTTTACTTGTCTATTAATTCATTTGTTGATTTATTTATCTATTTATCAGTCTATCTATTCCTTAATATCCTTATGCATCCATTTATATTATTCATATATTTATTTATATATTTATCTATTTATCTATCTCGTTATTCATCCATTTATTCATCTATCCTTCAGTTCAAGTTTAAATGGCTTGCGTGCGTGTGTTTGTCTGTGTCGTTAGGGTAAGCGATAGATAGATAGTTGGCAAGTGAGTAGATAGATATGGATTTAGAAATAGATATCATTTAAGTCCTTCGTTTGATTTTCTTAATTAAAAAAATATATATATGACGCAGAGTTGAAATAAAATCTATTATTCAATTTCTGAAGCCATAGATAGATCTATTTTCTATTTCAATCTATCATTCTGTTTGTGAAGCATCAAATAGATGTATTATCTATTTCAATCTATTATTCAGTTTGTGAAGCCCAAAATAAATATTTAATTTATTTCAATATATTCTATTTTTGAAGCCCCAAATAGATTTACTCTTTATTTCAATCTATTAATCTATTGGGCAATTCCCTAATAGATTTATTGTCTATTTCAATCTCTTATTCTACTTGTGAATCCCCAAATAGATCTTTTATCTATTTCAGTCTTTTCTATTTGTGAAACACCAAATAGATGTATTATCTATTTCAATCTATCGATAACCCCCAATCTATATTATAATAAGACCGTAATCCTCTCCTGAACAATCCGACTTATAGAAACTTTTACCCTCTCCAGCGACCTACTTGTTAAAACTTTTATTTTTTTGTTTAAGTCAATTTAAACTCTTGGAAATTGTATCTTGCATACAAACAAACACAGAGACAAACAAATATCAGGACCGGAGCTGATTTATTTGCATTCTTTTTTTGTTTCTTTTTGTTTTTTTTTATTTGTTTATTTGTGTTTTCTATTCTTACTTCTTCTAATCAGCTTCGGCTATTGAATTTCTGTTGATTATCTACGTTTGATGAAGACCGGTTGCGAATAAGCGTCGGATAACATGCTCGGGAAATTATTTACCGAAACTAATTTAGTCGAAACGTGAAACAATAATGATAATAATAATAATGATAATGATAATGATAATAGTAATAATAATAATAATAATATTAGTAATAATAATGATAATAATAATAATAATAATAATAATAACAATAATAATAACAATAGTAATAATAATACTGCTAATAATAATAATAATAATAATAATAATAATATTAGTAATAATAATAATAATAATAATAATAATAATAATAACAATAATAATAACAATAGTAATAATAAAACTGATAATAGTAATAAAAATAATAATAATAATAATAATAATAACAATAATAATAATAATAATAATAATAATAATAATAATAATAATAATAATAATAATAATAATAATAATAATAATAATAATAAATAAATAAATAAATAAATGACTTACTTTTATTGACTTTTTTAATGACGATTACACGAAGGCAAGTGAGATTTGTGATAGATTTGGACAGTGATAGATGTTATCATTATTCTTATGTAATAATGGTAATAATGATAATGATGATGATGATGATGATAACACTGATAATTATAATGGCAATGGTAATAATGATATTGATGATAATAATAACAACAATAATAATAATGACAAATATCATGATGGCGATGATAATAGTAGTAACAATGATAATGATTCATAATTCATAATGATGATAACAATGATAATGATAATAACAATATTGATAATAACGCTGATGATAATGATAATGATAATTATGCTGATGATAATGATAATGATAATAATGCTGATGATAATGTTAATGATAATAATGATAACAATAAAAATAGTAGTAATAATAATGATAATATTAATAATAATAATAATGATAATAATAATAATAATAATGATAATAATAATAATAATAATAATGATAATAATAATAATAATAATAATAATAATGATTATGATAATAATAATAATAATAATAATGATAATGATAATAATAATAATCATAATAATAATAATAATAATAATAATAATAATATTGATGAGGATTAATACTAGGAGTGATACTACTACTACTACTAATGATAATGAGAACAATAAAAAAATAACAAAAATGAAAAATTATGAAAGTAATAATAATGATAATAATAAAAATAATAATAATAATCATAATGATAATAACAAAAAAATAATAATAATAGTAATAATAATAATGATAATAACAATAATAACAAAATCATAGTGATAATAATAATAATGATAATATTAATGATAATAATAATAGTAACAATAACAATGATGAAGATATTGATATTAATAGTAATAGAAATGACGATAATGATAATAATAATGAAAACAATAATCTCGATGATAATAATTACAGTACTGATAAAAATAGTAATAACAATATCATTTTCATCACAAATATACATACAAAATTCTCGGTGTGCAATTCCCCTTATATATCTATCTATTTTTCCCGCAGAAAATGAAAGAAAATTGAAGATTCAGTAAGTGCAATTAATACCATAATTATAGCAATGTGGGTGTCCACATTAGACCCTGAGAGCGAGGCTACCTTAGGCAAGGAGGCGGATCCAGTGGGAACGAAGGCAGCCACACGGTCGATCCTCCCATTCGTTCTCGGCGGATGAATGGGCCCTATGGTCTCCGGTCGCTTGTCCTTGCGTTGGCCCGAGGCTAATGGATGGTGGCTGAGAGAGAGAGCAATGGCTGTGATTTTTTTTCAATTACCGGTTGAAAACAAAATGTAACGGCCTTTGTTGGGGGAGAATCTTTATCGAAGGGGGGGGGGGGGGGGGAGAGAGGAGAGAGAGAGAGAGAGGGGGGGGGGGAGGAAGACGGAAGAAGGGGAGGAGGAGAAGGAAGAGGGGAAGGGGGGACAGGGGAGAGGAGAAGGAAGACGGAAGGAGGGGAGTAGGAGAAGAAAGACGGAAGAAGGGGAGTAGGAGAGGAGAGAGAGAGGGGGGGGGGAGGGAGGAGAGAAGGAAGACGGAAGAAGGGGCGGAGGAGAAGGAAGAAGGGAAGGGGGGGGCAGAGGGAGAGAGAGAGATGGAGAGGGAAGAGGAGAGGAGAGTAGGGGGGGGGGGAGTGAGGAGAAAGAGAGGAAGAGGGGGAGGAGGAGAAGGAAAGAAGGGAGAGGGATGGAGGGGGGGGGGGAGAGAGAAAGATGGAGAAGGGGAAGAGGAGAGGAGGATTGAGGGGGGGGGGGAGGAGAGAAGGTAGACGGAAGAAGGGGAGGAGGAGGAAGAAGAGGGGAAGAGGGGAGAGGGAGGAGGAGAAGAAAGATGGAAGACGGGGAGGAAGAGAGAGAGGGGGGGGGAGGAGAGAAGGAAGACGGAAGGAGGGGAGAAGGAGAAGGAAGAGGGGAAGGGGGAGGAGGAGAGAGAGATTGAGGGGGGGGGGGCAGGGAGGAGGAGAAGAAAGATGGAAGAAGGGGAAGGGAGAAAAGTGGGGAAAAGAGGAAAAAGAGAATATAAATTGGGGAGTGAGAGAGAGAGAGAGAGGAAGGGGGACGACCAGTTAAAAGAGGAGGAGAAGGAGTAGAAAGAGTAGAGGAGGAAGGAGAGAAGAAGACAGGGGAGGGAGCAATGAGGAGAAGAGAAGAAATAATGGAATATGGGGAAGGGAGAGAGAGGGAAAGATAAAACAAATGAAAGACTATAATGATAATCGTCATAATGTGATGTATTTATTATTCTGCTCTTTATATCCATGTATTATCTACATCTACATATCATTGATATTATTATTATGTATAGATTTATTTCTTACTTATCTATTTTCATCATTATCATCATCATCTTAATGACAAAAAAGCGTTATCAATTCAACATCAATTTGTATCATTAATCTATTATTTTGAACTTTTAAAATTTGATGTTTGCTTTTAGTGTCAATTTGAATTCAAAGTTTGAAAAAAAAAAAAAAAATAAAATCAATGGAAACAAAATAATGATAAATAAGTAAACGCACTTTACCCTCATCCGATTAATTCGGTTTATCCGATTAAATCCCCCTTTTCCGTAAATACGATATGACAATCTCGAATTTCTGAAAGACTTTTGAAAGATACATTATTCATGTTTTGTTTTGCTTTTCTGGCGCTTATAGAAACAGCCACGTGTTTTTTGTTTGTTTATTTTTTACTATTTTCTTCTTCCTCAACTTCTTCTCATGTTCTCTCTCTCTCCCCCCCCCTCTCTCTCTCTCTCTCTCTCTCTCTCTTTCTCCCTCCCCCCTCTCTCTCTCTCTCTCTATCTCTCTCTCTTTCTCCCTCCCTCCCCCCCCCCTCTCTCTCTCTCTCTCTCTCTCTCTCTCTCTCTCTCTCTCTCTCTCTCTCTCTGTGTGTGTGTGTGTGCATGTGAGTGTGCGTGTGTCTGTGTGCGCGTTTCTACCAGCTCTTCCACTGAATTGTAAATGATCTTTGCTTTTTTTTCTAAATTTCTTAATTTTCCGTTTAGTTTCATTCATATCTTGACGTTCTTCCTCCCTTTCTCCTCCTCTCTTAATCCTTCTCTTCTTAAACCCCATCCCACCTCTTCCCTTCCCCTCTCCCTTCTCTTTTCCTCCGCCCTCTCCTCTCCCTTCCCCCTCCCTCTCCCTCTCTTCTTTCTTCTCCCTATCTCTATATTTCTTCTTCCTTCCTCCTTCCCTT
>NC_061834.1:33848270-33853270 GCF_019202785.1 Penaeus chinensis | reverse complement strand
AACCAAGCCAGGACTAAGCTCTACCATCATCACCCCCGCCGCGTCACCACACAGCAGCTGAAAATGTCACTAAGAAAGCTTTTTTTAGTTGATAGTGATGCCGCAAAGGGTACGGGGAAGAGAGTGACATCCCCCTCTGTCCTGTAGGGGTGAAATTCCTAAGTTGAAGTACTCGATTGTTGGCCTCTAGGTGTGCGTGCTGCGGGGCTTCGTTAGGCCCATCTCTTCGCCCTGTGTAACTGCTTGTAAATATTATGCACTAAAAAAAAGAGAAACGTGTTTAAAAAGGCATCAAAAGACGTCGCCATCGTTTGTTCTTTCCAAAGAAGTGGTTTTCTGAATATCCCTTCAAGATGTAAGCTTTGAAAGAGAGAGAAATTCTAAGGAAGACTATTCATTCCATCTTTCTCTATTGTCATTTCCTTGCTAATGACAATGTTGCAAGTTGTATTACGATGATAAATGCAACGGCCAATTAGGAAAAAAAGAGAGAGAGAAGGAGGTGGAAGACAAACAGGCTGATAATAGGGGGGACTATCAGTGCCTAGAGAGAGAAGTCTATAATAGAAAAAAACGCATGTTTGGAACGTAGCCAAGCTCCCCTTCCCCCTCCTCCTCCTCCTCCTCCTCCTCCTCCTTCTCCTCCTGCTCCTCCTCCTCCTCCTCCTCTTCCTCCTTCCTTCCTTTCCTCTTCCACCTCCTCCTTCTCCTCCTCCTCTTCCTCCTCCTTCCTTTCTTTCCTCTTCCACCTACTCCTTCTCCTCCTCCTCTTCCCCGTCTTCCTCCTCCTCCTCCTATTCCTCCTTCCCTCTTCCTCCTCCTCCTCCTCCTCCCCCCCCCTCCTCCTCCTCCCACCCCTCCTCCTCCTCCTCCTCCTTCTCCTCTTTTCCTCCCAAATCTCTCCTTCTCATCACATCTCCTCCTCCTTCTTTACCTACCCCTCCACTTCTTCTCCTCCCTCTCGTACTCTTCAATGCCCTCCTCTTCCTTCTATTCTGCCTCCTTCTCCCTCCTCCCTCCTACACCTCCTCCTATTGCCCTTTCCCTTTCCCTTCCTCCTCCTCCTCCTCCTCCTCCTCCTCCTCCTCCTCTTCCTCCTTATTCTCCTCCTCTTCCTCCTCTTCCTCCTCCTCCCCTTTCTCTTCCTAGCTCTTCTCTCCTCCTCCTCCTGTTCCTCTTCCTCCTCCTCCTCCTCTTCCTCTTTCTCCTCCTTCTTCTTCTCCTCTTCCTCCTCTTCCTCCTTTTCCTCCTCCTCTCCTTCCTCTTCCTCTCCCTCCTCTCCTCCTCCTCCTCCCCAAACCTCCTCCTCCTCCCGTTCCTCTTCCTCCTCCTCCTCCTCCTCCTCCTCCTCTTCTTCTCCTCTTCCTCCTCTTCCTCCTTTTCCTCCTCCTCTCCTTTCTTTTTCTCTCCCTCCTCTCCTACTCCTCCTCCCCAAACCTCCTCCTCCTCCTGTTCCTCTTCCTCCTCCTCCTCCTCCTCCTCCTCCTCTTCCTCCTCCTCTTCCTCTCCCTCTTCCTCCTCCTCCTCCTCCTCCTTCTTCTTCTCCTCCTCTTCCTCCTCCTCCCCTTTCTCTTCCTCCTCCTCCTCCCCAAACCTCCTCCTCCTCCTGTTCCTCTTCCTCCTCCTCCTCCTCCTCCTCCTCCTCCTCTTCCTCCTCCTCTTCCTCTTCCTCTTCCTCCTCCTCCTCCTCCTTCTTCTCCTCCTCTTCCTCCTCCTCCCCTTTCTCTTCCTCCTCCTCCTCCCCTTCAACCTCCTCCTCCTCTTGTTCCTCTTCCTCCTCCTCCATAACAGATCGTCTTTATAACTTGCGTGTCAGAAATGTCAAAAAGCGCTTATGCAAATGAATAATTTTGTCTGAGAAGGATGAAAGAATGCCGTTTCGTAATTAAAAAAAAAGAAAGAAAGAAAAGCAGAAAACAAAAACAAAAACAAAAACATAATAAGGCCACAAGTAGATGGTGGAATTCAAAATGCAGGAAAATGAGATGTAAATATATAAAAAAAAGTTGAAAATGGTGGAGAGAATCAAAGTAATGAATAAGATTATTAAGACAATAATGGATATAATGAATATCATTATCTTTTAGGGTCTGGTGAATTTTTCAGATCTTTTTTTTCTATTTATTATCATTTTTTGTCATTTGGATGCTATTCACTGACGTTAAATGGTGTCCACAATCTCAATAACTATTCCTAAACTATTCCTTCCTCCTTTCCTCCATCTTCCCACCCCCTCCCCCTCTTCTTTCCCCCACCAACCCTTTCTTCCAAACACCCTTTTTCCTATCTCCTTCCTCCCTCTCCCCTTCCTTCCTCTCTCCATCCTCCTTCCTTTCTCTCTTTTTCTTTCCTCCCTCCATTCTCTCTCTGTCCTCCCTTCCACCCTCTCCCACTCACTCTGCCTTCTCCCTCCCTCCCCTCCTCCCTCATTCCCCCTCCCTCCCCTCCTCTCTCATCTCCCCTTCCTCCCTCCTCTCTCATCCCCCTATCCGTCCTCCATCCTTTCTCTACCCTTCCCTCTTCCCTCTTTCCTCTCTCCTTCCTCTCCCCTCCCTCCCTCCCTCCCTCCTCTCTCATTCCCCCTCCCTCCTTCCCCATCTCCCTTCTCTCCTTCCTCTCCCCTTCCCTCTTCCCTCGTTCCTTCTTCCTTCCTCTCCCCTTCCTCCCTCCCTCCCTCCCTCCCTCTTCTCTCACTCCCCCCTTCCCTCCCTCCCCATCTCCCTTCTCTCCTTCCTCTCCCCTTCCCTCTTCCCTCGTTCCTTCTTCCTTCCTCTCCCCTTCCTCCCTCCCTCCCTCCCTCCCTCCTCTCTCACTCCCCCATTCCCTCCCTCCCCATCTCCCTTCTCTCCTTCCTCTCCCCTTCCCTCTTCCCTCGTTCCTTCTTCCTTCCTCTCCCCTTCCTCCCTCCCTCCCTCCCTCCCTCTTCTCTCACTCCCCCCTTCCCTCCCTCCCCATCTCCCTTCTCTCCTTCCTCTCCCCTTCCCTCTTCCCTCGTTCCTTCTTCCTTCCTCTCCCCTTCCTCCCTCCGTCCCTCCCTCCCTCCTCTCTCACTCCCCCATTCCCTCCCTCCCCATCTCCCTTCTCTCCTTCCTCTCCCCTTCCCTCTTCCCTCGTTCCTTCTTCCTTCCTCTCCCCTTCCTCCCTCCCTCCCTCCCTCCCTCCTCTCTCACTCCCCCATTCCCTCCCTCCCCATCTCCCTTCTCTCCTTCCTCTCTCCCCTTCCCTCTTCCCTCTTTCCTCTCTCCTTCCTCTCTCCTTCTTCCCTCCCTCCCTCCCTCCCTCATCTCTCATTCCCCCTTCCCTCCCTCCCCACCCCTCCTCTCTCCTTCCTCTCCCCTTCCCTCTTCCCTCGTTCCTTCTTCCTTCCTCTCCCCTTCCTCCCTCCCTCCCTCCCTCCCTCCCTCTTCTGTCACTCCCCCTTCCCTCCCTCCCCATCCCTCTTTCCTCCTTCCTCTCTCCTTCCCTCTTCCCTCTTTCCTCCCTCCTTCATCTCCCCTTCCTCCCTCCCTCCCTCCCTCCCTCCTCTCTCACTCCCCCATTCCCTCCCTCCCCATCTCCCTTCTCTCCTTCCTCTCCCCTTCCCTCTTCCCTCGTTCCTTCTTCCTTCCTCTCCCCTTCCTCCCTCCCTCCCTCCCTCCCTCCTCTCTCCCTCCCCCCTTCCCTCCCTCCCCATCTCCCTTCTCTCCTTCCTCTCCCCTTCCCTCTTCCCTCGTTCCTTCTTCCTTCCTCTCCCCTTCCTCCCTCCCTCCCTCCCTCCTCTCTCACTCCTCCCTTCCCTCCCTCCCCATCCCCCTTTCCTCCCCACCCCCTTCCCTCATTAATCACCATATTGTGTTACTATCTAAACCTTAAATGACTCCTGTTTCCCTGCAAGTTCCCGGATGATTGAATGATGATTTGATCTCTGCCTCTAACTCACGTGATGATGAGGACGTTTATGAGGAGGAGAAGGGGTGGGTGGATGTGTATGCAAATCAAGGTGAGGAGGTGAATGAGACGAGAAGAAAAAAATGAGGCAAAGGGTGTATGAGCTTGAACAGGCGATGATTATCATTTTATCTTTCATATCTATATGTTCACATTATTCTAAATTTCATTAAAAAAAAACATTGTTATTCCCTCTTTTTTAATCTCTCTCTATCTTTTTTATCATCATTCTCTCTCTCTCTCTCTCTCTCTCTCTCTCTCTCTCTCTCTCTCTCTCTCTCTCTCTCTCTCTCTCTCTCTCTCTCTCTCTCTCTCTCTCTCTCTCTCTCTCTCTCTCTCTCTCTCTCTCTCTCTCTCTCTCTCTCTCTGCATTTATTTGTCTATGTCTGTCTCTCTTTCTCTATTTTTCTCTCTATCGATTTCTTTATCTATCTGTCTGTCTGTCTGTATATGTCTGTCAATATATATATCTATCTGTCTTCTATCTATCTATTAATCTGTCAATACATCGATCTGTCTATCCATCCATTTATCCATCTATCTGTATATTTATCTCTGTCTCTATCTGTCTATCTGTCTCTATCTACCGCTGTCTCTCTCTGTCTCTCACTCTCTGTCTCTCTCTCTCTCTCTCTCTCTCTCTCTCTCTCTCTCTCTCTCTCTCTCTCTCTCTCTCTCTCTCTCTCTCTCTCTCTCTTTCTTTCTCTCTTTCTCTCTCTCACTCACCCCCCCCCCCTCTCTGTCTTTCTGTCTCTCTCTTTTCTTCAATATATTTATCTATCTATCTTTCTGATTTTCGTTTTTTCCCTTTATTGCCATTTAAGTTTCAGTCTATTAGGACAAGTTCCAATCGATTTACCAATTCAGACTTTGTCTACGTCCATCTATGTTTTTCTTTCCATACATTTTTCTATTTGTCTACTTCCTTTTACAAGAATATCTCATCTTTCTACGAATTTCTACTAATATATTTACCTCCCAAAATCTTGCCTTGGTCCTGTACCTTGTTATCGTTATCTACAGTAACCTTTCGTTTTCATTTCATAAAAAACGAACGAACAAAAAAACAAATA
>NC_061834.1:33835770-33840770 GCF_019202785.1 Penaeus chinensis | reverse complement strand
AGAATGGAATTGAAATCGATGTTGTTTTAACCACATTGGAACCTGAAAGGGATTTAAAGGTCCACAAACTAGCGAGTGGGTTTTACAAAATGTTCAGGTATACGCTATACACTGCTCTTGAAGCGGATTATAAAAAAAAAAAACATCAAAAGACAAAAAACAAAAAAACAAAAATAAGCGATATTAATGGATGAAAGTTTGACATTAAATATACTACATTTTCTCACTGTGCCTTGTTATCTTTGAAAACAAAAAATAAAGAACTAATGAGTAACTTTAAAAGCATTCTCGTGTAACTCCATAATATTCATGATAATCTTAATGATATTAGATAAAAAATATTGTTCATGTTACTGTAAGAGTCATAGCAACAGCATAACTTCTTTATTTTTTTTTATTATTATTTTTTTTTTTTTGCTTTCCATAGCACTCATGATGTTTATTTTTATCAAAAATATTGGAAATTGCACTCGCCATGAAATCTCCTTATCTGAACGCATTGGTTCGAGGAAGACGCAAGTGACCATGTATATATAGCAAACCTTTTGTATGAAGATAATAATACCTTTAACCGTATCCGCACTTAATGAAATTATTCGATCTACTATTATGCAGGATGAGTGTGTATTTTCCCGTCTCTAGGACCGCCTTAGACAAAACAAATATTCCATGACATTCGAGTGGAAGTCAACAAAAACGCCATTTTGAAAAAAAAAAAAAAAAAAAAAAAAAAAAAACACCCATGACATTTTTAAACCTCTATATCACAGTGAATCAAGTATAAGTAAATGAAACTAAAGAGAAGAGAAGAACGAACATCCCCAATTTCATTCCAACGAAGCCAATATTAACGTGAACAAACAATGAAAAGATTAGGCCCATTTTTCTCCAATTTATCTCGCTGTTTCCAAAGTCCTATAAATCATTTTCTCAAAGCTTAACACTTGAAAGCTTCACTCCGTTCACGTCGCATTACCTTAATGAACAGTAATTACTAATTTCATAAATGTTCCTGTTCTTTACGTCTCCCGTTGCCAGATGCACAAGAAGCGCAAAATACACATAAAGAGCGCTGGGTAAGGAATAGTTAAAAGACAAAAGAAGGTGTTTATTTCTCATGGTTTTGATATTCAATTTCCACTCAACTCTCGGAGTTATTTCTGTGAGCTTTGATAAAATATAAGATATATATGTATGATTATATAATTATATAATTATATAATTATATATATAATTACTTTGAAGAATAAGCAATTCGATTCCATGCACACTATTACGTCCATATGTCTTGTTAAAACTAGGTACGATAGTAATATTTTGTGAGTTTTGGTAGAAAACAAACAAACAACAACAACAACAACAACAACAACAACAACAACAATATATATATAAAGAAATAAAAAATAACTTGCCGAGTATTTTCTGTATTTTCATTGCTTTATTTTTACGGTATATTCGGAGCCCACCCGTTTTCAGTGAAATCTGTTTTTGTTTTAAATAATATCAGGCCCGTACGCGTATTTTACTGGGTTAGATGATGGCGGTTTTATATGCCTGTTATATTTCTTATTTGTCCTTTGAGAAATCTTTTTTTTCTTCAAAATAATGGAATGACAACAGGACGGTTTCCAATTCTGTTTTTCCCGTCGTATTTGATAATACATTTCAATGCTAACTAACGTTTCGTATATTCTGTTGACTTTTCAAAGGATTCCAAACTCTGTCGCTTTGTAGCATTTAAACAAAAAGGAAGTTCCATTTCGTGCGGGTCGAGTTGAAAACTGAGCAGTTGTTTTATATTACTTTTTACCCAGGAGTAGTTAATGTATAATCTTACTGATATTAGATACAAACACACACATACACACACACACACACACACACACACACACACACACATACGCATAAACACACACACACACACACACACACACACACACACACACACACACACACACAAACTCAGTCACACACAAATTTATCTCGCTGCAAAAGTTGCCATTAGTTTTGATACACAAAGGGAATTTAAGCAACCCCTTTTTTTCAGGAAATACGCACTCATCATACCGTAAACACGATACATATATATCAAAGCATACAGAACCTTATTCACTGCTTACCATCACAGATTTACACGTATTAAAAAATGAGCGAAAAAACTTTCATAATTGTCTGCTACTCCAAGTCAACCACGATGAGGAACGGTAAAGTAAAAGCTTGGTTCGCTTGGGAAACAAAGTTGTCTTATGCAGTCCCTGGTGAGAAAACGCAGACACAGAGAGGGAAGGAAGGATAAGAGAGAGAAAGAGAAAGAGAGAGAGACAGACATATATAAACAGAGATATAAAAAAGGCGAGAGAGAGAAACAGAGAGATAGATAAATAGATAGAGATAGATAGATAGATAGATAGAGAGAGAGAGAGAGAGAGAGAGAGAGAGAGAGAGAGAGAGAGAGAGAGAGAGAGAGAGAGAGAGAGAGAGAGAGAGAGAGAGAGAGAGAGAGAGAGAGAGAGAGAGAGAGAGAGAGAGAGAGAGAAAGAGACAGAGACAGATATAGAAGGAGAGAGGGAGGGGGAGGGGAGAGATAAGCCGTAAAAAGGCAGGAGATGGAAAGAGGAAACAAAAACTGAAGGACAGGAATAAATAGAAAGTGGAAAATGGAAGTGAGGGTGATAAAGATATAGATGGAGAGAAAAAGAATAATAATAAGTACACTATAACCATAAACAAAGCAAGAATACAAACATGTATAAACCAAACAAAAGGAAAGCACATACACACGCATACAGAACTAAGCTAAGTAAAACTAAAAAAAGAAAGAAAGAAAGAAAGAAAGACAGAGAAATCACTTTGGCGGCTTTCCCTAAATCTCGTTGATAAGACGACAATCCGACATCGTTTTTTTTTTTTTTTTTTTCTCCTCTCTCTCTCTCTCTCTCTCTCTCTCTCTCTCTCTCTCTCTCTCTCTCTCTCTCTCTCTCTCTCTCTTTCTCTCTCTCTCTCTCTCAGTCTGTCTCTGTCTGTCTCTCTTTCCCTCTCTTTGTCTCTCTCTCTCTCTCTCTCTCTCTATCTATCTATCTATCTATCTATCTCTTTGTCTGCCTGTCTGTCTCTTTCTTCCTCACTCTCTGTCTGCCTTTGTCTTGTCTCTCTTTCTCTCTCCCTCTCAATCTCTCTCTCTCTCTCTCTCTCCCCCTCTCTCTTCCCCCCCCTCTCTCACATTCTCTCTCTCTCTCTCCCTCTCTCTTCCCCCCCTCTCCCTCTCTCTTCTCCCCCCCTCTCTCTCTTCTCCCCCCCCCCTTCTCTCTCTCTCTCTTCTCTTCCTCTTTTTTATCAAGAGAGCCTCCCGCCTCCTTCCGCTTCATTTATGGTTGATGAGCTTCCTCTCTCAGACTTTATAGACCTAGGGGAGATTCGTCTGTATTTTGTCTCAGAATCTCTTTGTTTATTACAGTACGCTTGTGTCTTCTTATGTGGGACACAGGCTGTTAAGGATTGTGTAAGCGTTTCCTTGTTCTTGTCACTGATATACTTTTAGTTTTTTTTTTATGGTTGTTTTTATAGTGATTTTTTTTGTTGGTGGTGATAATGGTAGCAGTGGTGGTATTATTATTATTGTTGTTTTTATTATTATTAGTAGTAGTAGTAGTATTGTCATTATTGCTATTGCAATTATCATTAATATCATCACTTTTTCTTATGACCATTGACATTATCATTATTATTATTCATTATTAATATCATCATCATTATTATTCATTATTAATATCATCATCATTATTATCATTATAATAATAATTATCATTATTTTTATTATCATTATTAACATTTTCCTCCTCATAATCATTATCATCATCATCACCATGGTCATTATTATCATCATCATTAGTGTTATTATTGCTGTTATTATCATTATTACCATTGCTATTGTCATTATTATAATTATTGTTGTTTTGCTATTATTAGTATCATTATTGCTATTATTAGTATCATTATCGGTACACTAATGATTGTCAGTATTAATACCATGACTGTTAATTTCAACAGAATTGTCAATACTAATACGAGTTATTTTCATTATTTTATTTTAATCTATATCATCTTTATCAAAGCGAATAGTATCATTATCTTTATCCTTAATAGTATTGTTACTATCAGAGTCAATCAACATTCTTTCTCTCTTTCTCTCTCTCTCTCTCTCTCTCTCTCTCTCTCTCTCCCCCCCTCTCTCTCTCTCTCTCTCTCTCTCTCTCTCTCTCTCTCTCTCTCTCTCTCTCTCTCTCTCTATCTATCTATCTCTCTCTCTTATCCATCTTCTCTCTGAACGTCTCTGTATCTATCAATATGTATTGTCTCTTGGTTTGTCTGTCTCTGTGTCTCCTAGACTTTATCAATCCATCTATGATTATCTGTTTATTTGTTGTCTGTCTTGTTAGTCTATATATCTTTCTATCGGTTCCTGATAATATATGTCTGCTGACCTCTTCTATATTTCTCTGTCTATCTGTGTGTGTCTGACTAACTAGTATCTCTCTCTCTCTCTCTCTCTCTCTCTCTCTCTCTCTCTCTCTCTCCCACGTCTTTCCTTTCTAACATTCTAACTTTCACATTACATTTGCTAAATAACTGGTATGGTATTCATAATGTATAAAGGAAATGAAAAAAAAAAAACATTATTTAACAATTTCCCGTTTCTACTGACGAAAAAATTCCCGATTTTTTCTCTCTTTATATCTTCACACATTTCTTTTATATAGGCATCATTATATAAAAGAAAATGCCTTTATATATGAACAGAGTGATACGAATAGGTATTACAGAGGGTAGTGGTAATAGGCCTATTTTTTTTTGGGGGGGGGGAAGGGGGGGGAAGCAAAAAGAAAAATATCCCCATCCATTTATAACAGCCCCACCTCCCTGGGAAAAAGTCCTGAGAGATATAAATAATTGTATTTCTATTACAAGTAATTCTTTCTTCATCTGAGGAAATAAACGATTCC
>NC_061834.1:33809371-33821871 GCF_019202785.1 Penaeus chinensis | reverse complement strand
CTCTCTCTCTCTCTCTCTCTCTCTCTCTCTCTCTCTCTCTATCTCTCTCTCTTTCTCAAGTTTGCCTTACATGACATTTTTAGAATTGAGGTTCCAACACTTTTACGTGTTAACCTTGAAGGACAGACAAAGAGAGAGAGAGAGAGAGAGAGAGAGAGAGAGAGAGAGAGAGAGAGAGAGAGAGAGAGAGAGAGAGAGAGAGAGAGAGAGAGAGAGAGAGAGAGAGAGAGAGAGAGAGAGAGAGAGAGAGAGAGGGAGAGAGGGAGAGAAATAGACAGACAGACAAAGGCAGCAGAAGGAAAGAGTGAATTGGTTATAAAAAGAAAATAAATAGATATACAAAATTATGACATTTTTGAATAAGTAAAACAATGAAGCAACTATGATAAAGAATAGGCCAGTTGTGAGGAAATACTTATTTTAATACATTTTGTGCATCAGGGCCAATAATTTATCTATTTTATCCATTAACGGAATCAATCTTATACACGAAGAACATTTCATTATATTTCTTATTGTCTTCATGCAAACATCAATAATCAAAACTGCATGAAAATGCACACACACACACACACACACACACACACACACACACACACACACACACACACACGCACACACACACACATATATATATTATATATATAATATATGTAATATATATATATATAATATATATCATATGTTTATATATATACATACATACATACATACATATATATATATATATATATATATATATTTATATATATATATATATATATATATATATATATATATATATATATAAATTGAACAATTCCACAAAAAAAAAAAAAAAAAAAAAATACATGCAAATACTCCACCGTGAAAAAAAATGTACTATGCATAATAGACTCCACATGAACAGTAAAGAACAGAATTCCTCCAAAACAATACGCAGAAACAAACGCCCATTTACACCACACAAAATCCTCCTTGAACCCCGACTGAAGCGGCCGGAAAATAAACACTTTTTCCTCCCCCTTGAGACTCCTTCGTTGTCCGAACACGAGAATCACAACTTGGGACTTTAATCCACAGGACAGGCTATGCAGATCGTTGTCTCCATCGATCTCCTGGCGGGCTATAACGTGTGTCCGAATTCCTTTGTCATGGTAAGCAGACACGCACAACTCTCCAGTATTTCCGTCGCTTTCTCGCTGCGGGATTTGCGAACCGAAGCCACAGCCATCCCTTTCGCGCGAAGGGGTTCGTCGCCATTTGCATTTGTATTATTTTTTGTTTTATTTTGTTTTGTGTGTGTGGTTAGGTGATTGTGTTCATTGTCTATGCCTCTCTCTATTTATATATATATTTATATATACATATATATGTATAAAGATGTATCCATCTATCTATCTACCTGTCTACACACACACACACACACATAAACACACACACACACACACACACACACACACACACACACACACACACACACACACACACACACATACATATATACATATATATGTCCTGGAATATGACATTAAACTATATCCTATAACCTTGGTTGGGCTGTGTTTGAAGAACGTGGAAGGCCTCTCAACTGTTATATTCCCAGGTCACCCTTGAGCAAGGTGTGGCCCCTGTCAGCTCCCGTGGCCAGGGACAGTGGGTGTCGTCAGGAAACACTTTCAGTCTTTCTCGTATCTGGTTCCTGATGACACTGCGTCTGGTGGAGGTTCAGTCCTACGGTTTGATCGGCAGCTCTAAATCTCCGAGTTAGCTGGGGACTGCGAGCATAGTACGTGCTTGGGAGATTTCACTCTGCTTAATTCCTCTCCCGACAAACCTCTCACCAATGAAGGATCATCATGATCTTAATGTTTGTGGCATTAAGATGCAAATCACATTTTTCTTTCAGTCTATCCACTAGTTCTTGTGGTATATCCGTGCTACCGGCTGGACGAAGAGAGTTGCTGGTGATGAAGTTCTGAACAGAATTAGTGCCACCGACAGATTGCTTAACGTCCAGCATGGTGGAAAATTGATTTTCTTGGGACGTGTGCTGCGTCCTGCTGATGGGCACGGTCATGGGAAATAAAGGAAAGGGAAGGGCTAAGACTAGGTATAGTGATAACATCCAAGAATTTAGTGGTCGGTCTGTGGTCGAATCGAAAAGGCTGGCGGATGATAGAAACAAATGGAGAATAATGGTAAAGAGGGTCACAGCTGTTCAATTCTGAACTATATGTCCTTGATAATGGTAATATATGCGTACACACATATATATGTATATATGTATGTATATGTATAACTATATTTGTGTGTGTTGGTGTGTTTCTGTGTGCGTGCGTGCGTTAGCGTGTGTGTGTGTGTATGTGTGTGTGTGTGTGTGTGTGTGTGTGTGTGTGTGTGTGTGTGTGTGTGTATGTGTGTGTGTGCATATATGCCTCTGATACTTATGTCAACATTAATAACACAAACACACGCCCACACACGCAATGAAAAATTATTTCCACAAATCAAAAGAAAAGCACAGCTAAATCGTGATTTGTGCCTCGCCCCGGATCCTGTAAGACACAATCAAACAAGTCTGTCGTAACTCTGAACAAGCTGGATTTATATCCTTTGGCCCAACCGCCTGACACGCCCACGCCGAGCGGAAGGGACGTGGGCGTGGGCGAGCTTTGTAGAAAGTTGTTTAAACAGGGACTCAGTGTCTATGGTATTGTGTCACAGCGGGTTGTCTTGTCTGGATTAACACCCACATACCCGGTGTAGATAGATAGATTGTGAAAGAAAGAAAGAAAGAAAGAAAGAAAGAAAGATCCAGGAAGAGAGCGATCGGTTATGCGAAGGTATTAATTATCATATATATATAGAGAGAGATAGATAGATAGATAGATAGATAGATAGATGGATAGATAGATATAAGCGGTGGGCGTAATCACAGCGTGAAATTTCTCGGTGATCGACTATAGTTTCCGATTACCAAGCAATTACACACAGAGCCAGAGTTGTCCTAAAGACCGTCTCATTATATTTCAATGTAACCCATGACCTTTTATTTAAATCTACAAGTTATTTCCTTGTACGAATACTTAGTTATGAAGTATTGAGTTCAAGACAGATTGATAGATAGGTAGAGAGAGAGAGAGAGAGAGAGAGAGAGAGAGAGAGAGAGAGAGAGAGAGAGAGAGAGAGAGAGAGAGAGAGAGAGAGAGAGAGAGAGAGTGAGAGTGAGAGAGAGAGAGAGAGAAAGAGAAATAGTATACCTTATACTCTACAAATATACCAGTGCATAATCTACTTCCAGGTGAAAGTAATCGAAAAGTAATCGGTTAAAAAAAAAAAAGTTGGTCCAGTGGTTAGAGCACAACTCCGACCCTTGTGGTCCCGAGTTCAATTCCCCGTTGCGGCGGTCGTAAAAATGACTGCGCTCTGACTGCTGGTTCGAACCCCAGAAAACTACAAATCGCCTTGAGAAGTCCGCCTTGAGAAGTCAAACGTAGGTGTCGTAGGGGAAGTCACCGCCGTGGCACAAGTGTTAGCACGCCGAATCAGACAAGGGTGACACTGCCATATAACCTCTCAATAAGTGAACTGAGAGAGGCCTATGTCCTGCAGTGGAATGAATGAAATTAATAAAATAATATATATATATATATTTAATGTGTGTGTGTGTGTGTGCGTGTGTGCAACGGTGGATACGATAAGATACAAAACTTCAAACAACTTTCGCTTTCCATATGGTAAACAATGGATTTAATAAAAAAAGGAAAATATTTTTTCTGAATTTGAGAAGTACATTTGGTGTGAAAGTAAGAGGTATTTTTTCAATTTGATTCGAATATGCGAGCATATTGAATAGTTTAATTGTTTTATATTGGGTCATTTATGTAAAAGGAAGATAATTAGCGTTTTTTCAGAACTTTGGTACGCCAGAACAAAACATCAGAAAGTGTATCAGTGTATCAGGATTTTTGGGATACTACAAGAGATACATTAGGGAATGGCGTCTAACGCCAATTTAAGACTTTAAGGCCTTTTTAGTATCGCATCTCTCTCTCTCTCTCTTTCTCACTCTCCTCTCTTTCTCTCACCCCCCCCCCCTCTCTCTCTCTCTCTCTCTCTCTCTCTCTCTCTCTCTCTCTCTCTCTCTCTCTCTCTCTCTCTCTCTCTCTCTCTCTCTCTCTCTCTCTCTCTCTTTCTCTCTCTCTCTCTGCCAAATCTCTTTCTCTATTTGTTACCCCTTAGAGATATCAATAGATACGTTTTCTATGGGAATGTTCTTCAATAAAACATTTCATAGAAAATGAAGAATAATTTCTTTTAGGGGTAACTTATTTATTTATTCTCTTGCCATACTGAAATGATACCTGTTATAATTTACACAATTAACCCAATGCCAGAGGGCATATTTACTCTTGCCTTTAGATTTTAGTGAGTTTTGTTACATACAGATACGTGCGCTCAGCAGAAAGGAGTCTATCAGTTGACCCTAGTAACCGATCCTAATTTCCCCATTCCTTGAATTGGCGGGAAAATGAGTTTTTCTTTCCAGTACTACTAATATTGACATTGTTATCATTGTGTTTGATATCATGAGTATTAAATTGTTATTAAAACATAAATAACATCAAAGACAATAAAATAATAGAAGTGAATCTTTCAAAAAAATAAGGAAAAGGGTAAAGAGGTAAGATAGGTATGACTAATAGCTGACTCCTTGGTGACTAAGCCTTTGTAGAGCCATCTATGCGTAAAGACAATCAATAAAACTTTTATTACAATGGGGATGGCGTTGTAGTCTTGTTACCCGCGCCTATTGGGTTAAGGACACATTTGACGTTCCTTTCTTATTCGTTTTTCGTAGATAATAATAATAATAATATCAATTAAAAGATAATAATTAAAAAACATAAATAATTAGCAATGATAATAATAATAATAATAATAATAATAATAATAACGGTCTTTCATCTGTTCGTTTCGTAAGACAACTGGATCATTGTCTTTAAAGCTTCTGGAGCAGTTACAACAGCTGTAGAAGCTCGTGATATCATATCTGGGACATAGTGTGATAACCCTGCTTATAGACAATCTCAAGGTTATAGTGCTGGAGATCAATACACCAGTGAGACATTCTGAGACTTTTGGATTTTCTTAAGACGTAGACCAAAGGCCGGTGATCTGTGTAAATTTTCTACCATAAACATAAGGATCAAATGCTCTAACTCCCTCAACAACCGAAAGGGCGTCGCTATTTGTTGCATTATACCGTGTTTCTGGGCTATTCTTTTTCCTAGAGAACTATGTGGTTTGCCATTAGAATCTCGTTTCAAGAGACAAGCACCAATGGCAATCTTCGAAGCATTACAGTGAACTTCAAAGGGTAGCTCATAATCGGGGAGCGGATATCAGAGCTGAAGTTCTGAAAGGCTCGTTGGCACAGATTTGCCTATGTAAACTTTGCATTTTTCCTTGTTAAGAGCTGTTAACGGAACAGCCATTTTAACAAAATTGGCAATGTGTCGTCAGAAAACTCCGAGAAACTTCCTGACGCCTCGAATATCTTTTGGGTATGTCATCTTTTTGGATCAGGAACAATATTCTCTGCTGACACTTCGAATCCCCCAAAATATGAACTTCCTAACGGCGATCCCACACTTGGTTGGGTTTAAGCGTAGCCCTGCCTGGTGTAACAGAGACAGCGTGTCTTCAAGATGGCTCAAATGTTCTTCCATACTTCGGCTAAAGATGACTACATCATCAAGGTATGCAGATATGGGACTACTACCTCAGATGACAGTATGAGATTAATTATTTTTTGGAATGTTTGAGGAGCTTTGGTGGAGGGCATCAGTCACCTGTTGGATTTGTGATAATGGGTACGTGTCAGATAGTGTAAGGGCATTCATAGCACGGAACTCTACACAGAATCGTACAGTGCCATTCTTATTCCTCATAAGAATGGCCCTGTAGATATTTGAAAACTAGTTGAGTTGCCAACTACATAAAAAAAAAAAAAAAAAAAAAAAAAAAACGGAGAATGAGCTGCCATGTACTCTTCATTGTAAAAATAATTCACGTGATATATAAATAATTTCGCTCCTCCTCTGTATGAATTATGAACAATAAATACATCATCTACATTACTCTGGTTCACTCTCTTGCTTTTGTATGCATTTCACGGCTTGTTTTGTACAGCACAGGACCAGAAAGCTCTCTGTTAGGGATCCCACGAAAGTTCTCAGACAGGCAAGATCGTCTGAGGCAGCGAAAGTGACTCAGATTCCGCTGAGAAAGTCTCTACCGACGAAATTTGTCTCAAGTCTGTCTCAACTATTGCACAGGTTGAGAGTGTACATATATACATATGTGATATATATATGCGTGTGTAAACATATATAGACATATATATATATATATATATATATATATTTATTTATATATATTTACATATATATATATAAATGTATATAAATTATACATATAAAAATATATGTAAATAAATATATATATAAATATATATGTATATTTATATATATATATATATATATATATATATATATATATATATATATATATATATGTATATATATAAACATATATATTTTGTATAAATATTGTATTATGTATATATATTATATTGTATTATGTATATATATATATATTATATATACTCTCTCTCTCCTTTTCCCTCTCTCCCTCTCCCTCTCTCTCACCGTCTCTCCCTCCCTCCCTCCTTCCCTGCAACCCTCTCTCTCTCTCCTCCTCCTCATTCCCTCCTTTCCACCCTCCTTCCCTCTCTCTCCCTCTCTCTCTTCTCACCCTTTTCTCTCTCTTCCATCGTGAGAGAAGTCCCTGTGCCGACTTCAATCAACAGCCTCGTTCTCCTCCTCTTTCTCATCTTTGTATTCATCTCCTCGTGAATATTTCTGTATTATTCAGCCCCAGATGTTAAGTAGGTTTGGCTCACTACACGTATATATATATATATATATATATATATATATATATATATATATACACACACACATATATGTATATTTACATACATATATATACATATATATATATATATATATATATATATATATATATATATATATACACATGTATACGTATATATATATATATATATATATATATATATATATATATATATATATATATATATATGTATCTATACATATATATATATTCATTTATATATATATATATATATACATATATATATATATATATATATATATATATATATATATATATATATATATATGTGTGTGTGTGTGTGTGTATTCCTCTTTTTTAATATCATATTTTTGTCGTATATTTAGAAATATTTTGCCATATATAAAGATAATTCTATCTGTCTATCTATTAGCCAAATCTGTCTATTAATTAATCTAGCTATTTCTCCAACTGTCTGTATGAGTTTATTAATGTGTCTACCTACTTATCTGTTTGCCCCTTTATCTATCCCTCTGTGTGTATGTGTGTGTGTGTGCATCCATTCAACTCTCTTTTTTCATATATCTCTCTATTAATACATCTATCAGTCTATAGATTCATTCATCTATCTATCTTTTTATTCATCCATTTATGTGTCTATGTATCTCTGGCTCTCTTCACCTGTCTATCTATTTATCTATCTATCTATCTATAAACCTGTTATATATCTGTCTGTAAGTCTATCTATCTATCTACCTATCTATCTATCTCTCAGTCTATATATATATCTGTTATATATCTGTCTATAAATCTATCTATCTACCTATCTATCTATCTCTCAGTCTATCTATATATCTGTATACTTATTAATCTATCTACCCAGCGTCACAGATCCAGTGATTAACAAGTTTTGATTAATTGTTTTGTTGTTGTAAAAAAAATAAAAAATATATTCAGTTATGTATGTTACGGCAGTATCGACAATGAATAACAAAACAAGAACATTTTATTTTTTTAAAGGTCTAAGTAAAGAACACTGATACTAACAAAAACATTTTTTTTCTACCCATGCTCCCTCGCCTAAAATCAAAGAAAACAATAAAAATAACAAAAACAGTTTTTCCTTTCCCTTCCCCGAGAGAGAACAAATAACAACAACAGCAAAAATACATTGTTCTTTCCCCTTCCTTCATAGAAATAATAACCAATGATAATAATAATAATAATGATAATAATAGTAATTATTACTATTATTATCATTATTATTATTATTATTATTATAATGATAATAATAATGATAATAATAATGATAATAATAATAATAATGATGATGACGATAATAATAGTGATAATGGTAATGATAATGACAGTAATAATAATAATGATAATAATAGCAATAACAACAACAACAAATAACAAATCAATAATTATAAAAACAATATCATCAACAACAACAACAATAATAATAATAATAATAATAATAATAATAATCATAATAACAATAATGATAAGAATATGATAATATTATTCATTCTTAAGAAAGCAAAAAATACTTTATACAAAAAAAATAGCTGGAAGAGTTTCGTACCAAGCATAGCACCCAACAGCAGCAACAACGAAAACCTTTATTCGCCTTTATTTTCCTTCTCCCCCCCCCCCCTCAAAAAAAAAAAAAAAGATAAATTATCTCTTCTTCTTCCCCCCACACACGCCTTCAAAAGAAAAGAAAGAGAGAGAGAAAAAAAATAAAAACAATTCTTTTTTTCTGCTTCTCACTCTCCACACGAAATAGAGAGAGAGAATGAAAATAAAAAGTGATAATATTTCTCTCTTTTCCATCTCCCCCCTCCCCCCCCCCCCAGAAAAACAATAATATTAACATTTATCTCTCCTCCTTCTCCCCCCCCCCCCAAAGAGAGAGAGCGAGAGAGAGAGAGAGAGAGAGAGAGAGAGAGAGAGAGAGAGTTTAAAAAAAAAAAGTTTAGTTTTGATTCCATTTGTAACAATGGATATTCTTGGTGTGACATACTGTCTGTTTCATTTTGCTTCTAAACTATCCCCTGTGTGCAAGGAATGGCCGGGGTTACCATCCACTGGCGGCGAGGGATTCGAACGCAGGTCAGCAAGATTGTTAGACGAGAACGCTACCGCTGCACCACAGAGAGAGAGAGAGAGAGAGAGAGAGAGAGAGAGAGAGAGAGAGAGAGAGAGAGAGAGAGAGAGAGAGAGAGAGAGAGAGAGAGAGAGAGAGAGAGAGAGAGAGAGAGAGAGAGAGAGAGAGAGAGAGAGAGAGAGAGAGAGAGAGAGAGAGAGAGAGAGAGAGAGAGAGAGAGAGAAAGAAAGAGAGAGACAGAGAGAGAGAGAGAAAAAAAAAAAATGTTTCCTCCTGTTAAAAGAGGGAAGATAGGTAGAGAAATAGATGGATGAGGTGATAGATAGGTGAAGTGATGAGTGGAGTGATAAATTGGTTATCAAACAGAATATATTTACATAAATATGCATATATATACAATGTACATATATTTACTGTATGTATGTATGTATGTACGTATATATGTTTGCATGTATGTATCTCTATATATGTGTGTGTGTGTGTGTGTATACAATTTATATCAGGTTGATGATCAAATTGATATTTAGATAAATAAATCAGTAGACAGATGTTTATATACGTATATTCATACATATATATGTATATATATACAGAGATAGATAGATAGAAAGATAGACAGATAGATAGATAGATAGATAGATAGATATATAGATAGATAGTTAAATAGATAGATAGATAGAGAAACAAACAAACAAATGAACAAATGACAAACTCTCTATCCCCACACTCCTACTGGTTCTCGGGGGCGTCGGAGGTCACCCTCGAGATGCCGAGGGCGAGGTTGGGGTCGCGTCCGAGGACCAGAGAAGTGGAGGTGGAGGAGCTACTTAAGGGCCACGGCGTCGAGATCCAAAAGGTGAGGTCTGGAGGAATGAATTATTTTTTGAGAAATTGTTTTGGACTTTTTTTCTTGATCTTTGTTATTGTTCTTTCTTCCTCCTCCTCTTCTTCTTATGTAGCAATTATAATTATACTACTACTACTGTTAATGATAATAGTAATAATAGTGATAATGTTACCGTTTTTTTTAATATTAGTGTCTCTATTCTATTCATTCATTCATCTATCTACCTATCTATCTATCTATCTGTCTATCCATCTATCTATCTATCTAATCTATCTATCTATCTATATTCAACTCTTTTTTCTTGTTTTTTCTCCATATATCTCCCTGCTAATACATCTATCTATGCAACTATCTGTATAAAAAAAAACACGTCTCTAGATTCTTGAGGAGGATCAGCATCCACCTCGTCCTCCAGCTCGAGTGCGAGTACGAGCGCCGCCGCGTCATCAGCAAGGTCGTCCTCCAAGGTCGTCGTCATCCTTAAGGTGAGCGTCTCGGCCTCTCCTACCCTCGCGACCTCGCTTGACCTTTTCTACTTCGTCCTCGAGGTCTTAGCTTCCTCCTGCATCGCCTCCTTCGTCTTCTGCTTTTTATCCCTCTCCTTCGCCTTCTCCTTCGTCTTCTGCTTCTTATTCCTCTCCTTCGCCTTCTCCTTTGTCTTCTCCTCCTTCACTTTCTTCGTCTTCTACTTCCTATTCACCTCCTTCTTCATATCTACCTCCTTCTTCCTATCCACCTCCTTCTTCCTATCCACCTCCTTCTTCCTATCCACCTCCTTCTTCCTATCCGCCTCCTTCTTCCTATCCACCTCCTTCTTCCTATCCGCCTCCTTCTTCCTATCCACCTCCTTCTTCCTATCCGCCTCCATCTTCCCCTCCTTCGTCACCCTCTCCTTCCTCTTCCTCACGCTCCTCGTCCACGTTTATCGCTGGAGTGTGAGAGGAGGTGGAACAGGTGGAACGGCAAAAATATGTAATAAAGATGGATAAGGAATAGAGGAAAATAGTGGTGATGATAGCAACAGAAATAGTTATTAAAGATGAATAAGGAATAAGGAGCTAAAGAGTGGTTTAATACGATTTGATGGAACCGCAAAAATGTGTAATAAAGATGGATAAGGAATAGAGAAATAAATGATGGTGATATTAGCAGCAAAAACTAATGTTAAGATTAATTAAGAAATAATATAAAAAAAATAAATGGTTTAGCGTAGTCTGATAAAACTGCAAAAATGTGTAATAAAGATAAATAAGAAATGATATATCCGCAAGGTCCGCATCAGGCATTCCGCTAATTATTCATGCAAATTGCAAGGTCAGTTAGCTCTCTCAGTTTCCTCTCAACCGTGATGTTATCCAGCCAGTGGTCGTTCCCGTTGAAGTGTTCTATCAATCAAACCAAGCTTGACTGTTTTTTCGAGGCTGTTCTCATCTCTACGTGCTATGTGTCCGAAGAACTTCAGTTTGTTTCGTTGGATTATGTTAATTAGTCTTTTTTTTAGTAGGTCACATTCCTTGTACTTTCATTGTGTGAGATTCCTTCCTAGGTTATCAGAGTTGGTAATGTCTTGGATGGCCAAATTCGATCTTTACTCTTATACCTTTATTGCAGACGACAGTGAGGATTATGAAGAACAGTGAAGTAAAGAACAATTTTGTAAATAAATGAATGTATATTAACATAAAGCAATATACGATATTAACATAATGGAGCTGCAACAAGTATACAATGTATTTTATCACAGTTAACATAAACTTAACCAGACACGGACTGCCGGGAACTCTGCTGTGCTCAACAGTACCGACTCAGTCCCTGTATTGTCTAATGCAGGGAGCTGTGCTGGGTAAACTAACAAAATAATAACATAATGAAAATAATGTCTGGCTATACTGCTGAATGCAGGGGGCTGCGCTCCTTGCGATTCATTGTGATGTTATTATGACAAAGATGAGTGACATGTAAAGATATCCAATGACAGCAATAAAGGTAATAATGATTATGACAACAACAGTAATCTCCAATTTAGATAGAAGTACAACAAACACACAAAGAAATAGAAAAACGGTATATTGGTTTTACAGCAATTTCTCCTTAGTCCATTACAATAGAGAACAACTAAAAAAACAACTAAAAAGAAAGGATGATAGAGAGAGAGAGAGAGAGAGAGAGAGAGAGAGAGAGAGAGAGAGAGAGAGAGAGAGAGAGAGAGAGAGAGAGAGAGAGAGAGAGGAGATACTAGGAGGGAAGGGATACTAAGAGAGAGAGAGAGGGTGAGAGAGAGAGAGAGAGAGCAAGAGAGAGAGAGAGAGAGAGAGAGAGAGAGAGAGAGAGAGAGAGAGAGAGAGAGAGAGAGAGAGATAGAGAGAGAGAGAGAGAGAAAGAAAGAGAGAGAGAGAAAAGATGGAAGGAAGTATACCAGCATGATTAGGGGGGGGGGGGGGGGGGGGCAAAAATGTCTTTACAAAAAATCTTTACATTAAAATGCAGTAGATACTACAACTGCCACAAGTTTTTCGACAATAATAATAAAAGAAAAACACACTAAAATATTTGTATAAGTGTATTTAAGCGTGCTTATTGCTGCAAATGGAAATAGATGGTGATATAACTGGGCAA
>NC_061834.1:33786871-33789371 GCF_019202785.1 Penaeus chinensis | reverse complement strand
TAAACAAAAGTAAAACAAACAAAAGAAAAAAAAAAAAAAAAAAGAAAAAAAAGAAAAAAAGCAAGACAAGACAAGTAAAGAAAAACACAGAAATAAAAGGAAAGGAAAAGAAAGAAAAGAAAAGAAAAAAAGCATGATACTATTACTCATCATAGGCAGTTAGAGTAAGGGGACCTCATTAATAATGGACTTATTATGGTCTCACACTAAACACACCATCAACCCGGCTTTTTTTATGACCAAATAGCGCCGATCTGCTCTTTATGGCTTCGAAAAACGGCGATGGGATATAGCTCTACGATTGGAATTGCTATAGCAGTCAATAGCCCCTTGTGTCATAATATCGGAAAGTCTGGTCCTTGTGTCTGTGTGTTATTGTATGCCTTATGCGTCTCTGTGTTACTTTTACCTTTCCATATGTGCATATGTGTGTTGGTCATTGTGTTAGTGTATGTGTGATTGTTCTTTATTTATGCGCATGTACCTACACATGTGCGTGTTCCGTATTTTTTTTTTGTGTTTGTGTTTGCATGTGTGTGTTGTTGCTGCTGCCTTTCAATTGTTATATCCCTCCATTCATCCATCCGTCCGTCCATCCATCCATCCGTCCACCATCCGTCTGTCCAGCCATCCGTCCGTCCGTCCGTCCATTTATCTATGTATCAATACATCGCTTGTGCCTGCAATGCTAAATCTTATTTACATCTAAAGGAAAAGAGAAAGAAAGTTAATCTCACACAAAACTTCCTTTATTTTTTTATAGCAAAAAGTCCTTCTAAAACATTAACAACAGAGATATATATCCTCAAACATTAACCTTTCTAACAACTACCTGATCCACAAACTGTGCGTGAAAAGTACCAGAATGCAAATACCACTTCACTTCAGTAGGTAATAACAGGGTAATTGGTATCACAGTGCAGTAAGTACATTCCTGTTCTACATGTGGTTATGTCTCATTTTTATTCATGTGCTATGGCCCTCTGGTCATTGTATTTTATTCCTTTCACTTTCTGGCTATTTCTAATCATTAGCACACACATAATATATATATAATATATATATATATATATATATATACATACACATATATATATATAACATAAAGATATATTTTTACATATGTGTTTGGTGTGTGTGTGTGTGTGTGTGTGTGTGTGTTGTGTGTGTGTGTGTGTGTGTGTGTGTATGTATGTATGTATGTATGTATGTGTGCGCACTCACACACACACACACACACAACACACACACACACACACACACACACACACACACACACACACACACACACACACCTATACACGACTTATGACTTTCTACACAGAAGAAAGGAAGAGTAATGACTTGATAAATTAGCATATATATAATGGAAATGTAAATAAATGATTCACTGGATTAGGGGACACATTAAGAGGTAGATGAATGGAAACAGATGAATCAAAAGATAGAGCCAAAGATTCAAAAACAGATAAAAAATGAAGAAAATTCTGAACTACGGAGAAGACCCACGCATATCCCTTCACGCAGGAGCACAATAGGGAATCGCCATAAAATGAACAGTATATTATTCCTACAGAAAACTGAAAGCTTATGTGCGTCACGAGAATCAATACTGGTAAACGGAGAAAACACGATAACGCACACACATACATATACAAAGGAGCACGCAGAAATGACCATACGTTTACACGCACAGAAGCCAAGAATTTCAGTTCATAAGAAAGAAAGAGAGAAAAAGGGAGAGAGAGAGAAAGAGAAAGAGAGAGAGAGAGAGAGAGAGAGAGAGAGAGAGAGAGAGAGAGAGAGAGAGAGAGAGAGAGAGAGAGAGAGAGAGAGAGAAGGGGAGAGAGAGAGAGAGAGAAAGAGAGAGAGAGAGAAAGAAAGAGAGAGAGAGAGAGAGGGAGAGAGAGAGAGAGAGAGAGAGAGAGAGAGGAGAGAGAGAGAGGAGAGAGAGAGAGAGAAGAGAAGAGAGAGAGAGAGAGAGAAAGAGAGAGAGAGATAAAGAGAGAGAGAGAGAGAGAGAGAGAGAGAGAGAGAGAGAGAGAGAGAGAGAGAAGAAGGAGAAAGAGAGAGAGAGAGAGAGAGAAAGGAGATATATCGTTTCTATCCTGCCACCTTATCTTCAAAATAATGAATAAATAAATGAATAGATAAATAGATAGATGAATAGATAAATAAATTAATAGATGAATAATTAAAGAAAATAACGATAACAAAGTTAACGAATAACACTTCTACTACTTAGAAAAAAACAATTTAATTCGTAAAGAAACTTCTCTCAGTTCAAAAGCCCATATCAATCTTATCTTAACATATATCTGTTACGTGATTTAGTGACAATAAAATGTATATAGATTTTACGACTCACTCGCTAACACCAACGTCACCAGCCTTCAACATTGCTTCACTGTTTGCAACAGCCAGACACAAACATGACGACATCGACACGTGTTCCGCGAAATCTAAAAAAAAGGAGAAGAAGAAGAAAAGAAAACAGAGA
>NC_061834.1:33774371-33776871 GCF_019202785.1 Penaeus chinensis | reverse complement strand
CAACAACATGATACCCTCAGTAAGAAAAGGACCGAGACACACACTTTACACTTTATACTTTACACTTTTCCAACTTCGCTTGACACTTTAATCACGTCAACGGTGTCACGGAAATCCCTTTTGTCACGTCACAGAAAATGTTTCTTGTCATCGCTGTCCTTTTTGTCCTCTTTTATCGCCGCCCTTTTGTTCTTCCTTCGTGTTCTTTCTCTTCCTTCTTCTTATTCGTTCCTGCTTAGCGACGAATTGCGCTTTCTCCTTTAAAGTCTTCGCCTTCTTATTCTTATTCTCCCTCGTCGTCCTCTTCTTCCTATTCTCCTTCGTCGTCCTCTTCTTCCTATTCTCCCTCGTCGTCCTCTTCTTCCTATTCTCCTCGTCGTCCTCTTCTTCCTATTCTCCTTCGTCGTCCTCTTCTTCCTATTCTCCTTCGTCGTCCTCTTCTTCCTATTCTCCCTCGTCGTCCTCTTCTTCCTATTCTCCTTCGTCGTCCTCTTCTTCCTATTCTCCCTCGTCGTCCTCTTCTTCCTATTCTCCTTCGTCGTCCTCTTCTTCCTATTCTCCCTCGTCGTCCTCTTCTTCCTATTCTCCCTCGTCGTCCTCTTCTTCCTATTCTCCTTCGTCTTCCTCTTCTATCTATTCTCCTTCGTCATCCTCTTCTTCCTATTCTCCTTCGTTTTCCTCTTCTTATTATTTTCCTTCGTCGCCCTCTTCTTCCTATTCTCCTTCGTCATCCTCTTCTTCCTATTCTCCTTCGTTGTCCTCTTCTTCCTATTCTCCTTCGTTGTCCTCTTCTTCCTATTCTCATTCCTCCTCCGTCTCGTTTTCCTCGTCGTCCTCGGCGTTTTCGTTTCCACCTTCTCCTTTTCTTTCATCTTCCTCCTGCCCCTCCTTCTCCTTCTTTTTCTTTCCCTCTTCGTACGTCTCCTTCATCTTCCTCCTTCCCCTCCTTGACATTTCCCTCGTCGCCGTCCTCCTTCTTCTCTTCCTTTTCCTTTTCCTCGTCGTCATCCTCGTCTCCTCAATCTTCCTCCTTCTCCTTCTTTTCCTTTTCCTCGTTATCTTCCTTCTTTTCTTTTTCCTCGTCGTCTTCCTTCTTTTCCTTTTTCTCGTTTTCTTCCTCCTTCTCCTCTTCCTCGTCCTCCACCTTTCCTTCATCTCCTCGTTGTCTTCCTCCTTCTCCACCTTCTCCTTTTCCTCGTCCTCCTCTTTTTCTATTTTATCCGTCCTCCTCCTCTCCTTCTCCTTTCCCTTTTCCCCGGCATCCTCTTCTCCTTCTTCTTCTCTCTTCTCATTTTCCTTTTCCCCGTCCTCCTCCTCTTCCTCCTCCTCCTCCTCCTCCTCCTCCTCCTCCTCCTCCTCCTCCTCCTCCTGTTCCTCCTCCTCCTCCTCCTCCTCCTGTTCCTCCTCCTCCTCCTCCTCCTCCTCCTCCTCCTCCTCCTCCTCCTCCTGCTCAGTCGTCATCGTCGGAGTCATCGCTGATGAGAAGCTCGCCCGCCCGCCCCATGTCCTGCTTGCTCCCGCTCGTCAGCCAAGCCAGGAAGTCGTCGAACCGCTCTTCTTTTGTTTTCTTGACCTTCGGCTTGCGCTTGTTGTTGTTGTTGTTGTTGTTGTTGTTGTTGTTTCTGTTGTTGTTCACATTATTCTCAGGTTGGTTTCTTCCGTTTCTGATATTCGTTTCCCGAGGATTATATCTCTCTCGTGGATCATTCCTTTCTCTTGGATTATCTCTCTCTCTTGGATTATCTCTCTCTCTTGGATTATCTCTCTCTCTCGGATTATCTCTCTCTCGTGGATTATCTCTCTCTCTTGGATTATCTCTCTCTCTTGGATTATCTCTCTCTCTTGGATTATCTCTCTCTCGTGGATTATCTCTCTCTCTTGGATTATCTCTCTCTCTTGGATTATCTCTCTCTCTCGGATTATCTCTCTCTCTCGGATTATCTCTCTCTCTCGGATTATCTCTCTCTCTTGGATTATCTCTCTCTCGTGGATTATCTCTCTCTCTTGGATTATCTCTCTCTCTTGGATTATCTCTCTCTCTCGGATTATCTCTCTCTCTCGGATTATCTCTCTCTCTCGGATTATCTCTCTCTCTTGGATTATCTCTCTCTCTCGGATTATCTCTCTCTCTTGGATTATCTCTCTCTCTTGGATTATCTCTCTCTCTTAGATTATCTCTCTCTCTTGGATAATTATTAGCTGGTTGCCTCTCTCTTCTGTCCATCTGCATTTGTTCTTCATCTTCTTCTCTTTCGCTATAGTATCTCTCTTCTCTTTTCGGTCTTTCGTTTCTGTAGTCGTTATCTCTCCTCTCCTTCCTCTCTCTTTCGTATGGGTCTGGTCTCCTGTCTCTCTCGTACGCGCTTTCTCTATTTTCTCTCCTATCTCTTTCGTATGGGTCTGGTCTCCTATCTCTCATTTCTCTTTCGTATGGGTTTTCTCTATTCTCTCTCCTTTCTCTTTCGTATGCGCTTTCTCCCCTCTCTCTCCTATCTCTTTC
>NC_061834.1:33759371-33766871 GCF_019202785.1 Penaeus chinensis | reverse complement strand
ATAGCAGAGGTAACCAATTATACTGCTGCAAAGACCGGATGTTCCAAGCTACTACTTTGCCTGAAAGTGGGGGCCCATTGTCTATGGGGTTCCCTTAGGCTTTGCCCCACAGGCCTCACACTGGGTTGGCGGCTGCTGGGACGCAGGCAGGATGAGTGATCCCTACTCTCATCCTGCGCCAGGGCAGTCGCCTGCTTCACTTTCTGGATAGGAGGGGGTGTACCCCTTCCCCCAGCATCTCCATATATATGTAGCAGTGCCAGTTGTTTTACTTTGGGGAGTAGGGCTGGTAAGGCCCACCTCCCAGAGCCACCAATTAACCCTATGGGCTGGGGGGGGGGGGGGTAGGAGTTCGTACAAAGCCAGGACGTCTCTATATGCTAGTGGGCCTCCCTGCTGCTCCGGGATCCTCTATAGTTTAGACAAGGACCATAAGGTTCCCAGTTTCCATGGGTGGCCACTGCATAAGTCTTGATAAAGAGGCTATTAATTGACAGGGAAGGCTTATGCACAGTTCCACCCTTATTTCTTGCTAGGCTAACCAGCGGTGGCAGCTGTAAGCGAGAAGGCATCGCATGAAACAGCCACCCATACATGTGTGTGTGTGTGTGTGTGTGTGTGTGTGTGTGTGTGTGTGTGTGTGTTTATATATAGACATATAGGTAGATAGATATAGCTATATATAATTTAGTTATTTATTCATTAATTTACATTTATACTTATATATATATACATAATGAAAAATGTTTTTTTTTTTTCTTTCACATTTCTCAGTTAATGAGTGCAAAGCCCCATGAACGATATCAAGGAATCCACTCCTCTTCTTACCTGAAAAAAAGGGATAGCTAGCCCATTTCTGAAGTAGTAAATATTAGGGTTCACTACTGTATCCGACTAGCATTCATTACAGAAAATGGGAATCGACTTTCTTATCATACGATGACTATTATTTCGCGATTTTGTTTATGATTATTTGTATTACTGTCATAGTAATCATTAATTTTGTTATTATTATTTTTGTTATTATCATAATTGTTTCTAATGTTCATTATCATTATTATAATTATTGCTGTTGTTATTTTCATCATCATTATTATACTTATAATCATAATTATAATGTTTGATTACTTTTATCATCATTACTACTACTATTACTACAGTTACTATTTTTATCCTCCTCCTCATTATCACCATTATGATGATCATTATTATTGCTGATATCACTAATGTTATCGTTATATATCATTATTATTGCTGATATCACTAACGTTAGCGTTATTTATCATTATTATAATCATGTTTTGGTCTGCTACCATTATCATTGTTTTTCCCCACGCTTAATCCTGGTAAGATTATTAGATAGATGCTTTTTTCTTCTTTTTTCTTGTAATTAGTGTAATATTCTAATATTTTGCGTTACTGAATAATTCGTTTAGGAGGTCCGGCCCACTTCAAGTTATGTAAAAGTCGCTAAAATATATCACAAATATAACATATTCAAGACAAGGGCGCGGATGTGGCTTCGTTAAAAAGGGTCCCGTTATATCATTAGCCAAAGGACTCCAAAAGGTCGTTATATCCAACCCTGATCTGCATAGTATGATAATTTTACTGACAGGTGGTATTTGGGAAATTTTGTTTTAGTTATTGTTTGCAAAGCTGAGATAAAGGAATTCGAAGGATAATGATAAATTGTTAGGGGATTTTTTTTTTAGATAAGAGAGAGAGAGAGAGATATAGATAGATAGATAGATAGATGGATAGATAGATAGATAGAGAGAGAGAGAGAGAGAGAGAGAGAGAGAGAGAGAGAGAGAGAGAGAGAGAGAGATTAGCAATTATATGAATGCAGATATACCGTAATATGCTGTTAGTCACCTTTTTTTTTATGAAAATATGGATTATAGTCATAAAACTGTACCTCTTTTTTTTATATATTTTTAACCTCTCTTTTTTCTTAATATCATTATCTCTTCGTAAAGATGACTTGCATATTGTCTTCTTAATAATCTTATTATGAAACAGTCCCCATTCACACAATTTTTTTTGTTAAAAAGAGGCTAAAATACATAATTTTTTCTTTACAAAGATATTTCGAATGAATTAGATTACGTTAGGACGCGCAATGAATCTTTGTTTTTTTATTCATTGTTATGGTCATAATCCGAATATATATTAAGAAAAATCTAGAATATTGTCCCAGGACTTGTTATTTGCTTTTGCATTTGTTTTATGAGCTTTATGTATTAAGGCCATAAAGACGATAATTTATTGTTCATAAGATTATTTAAAGCTTTATGATATTTGCCCCTTCTTTGTTTGTTTCTTTTTTCGTGTTTCTCTTTCTTACTCTCTTTTCTCTCTCTCGGTTTCCTTTTTTGTTGTTTCTCCCTGCTTCCTATCTCCTTCTTCGTAGATTTCATATATCTGTGTCTCTTTTTCTTTCACCTCCTTACCTACTCCCTCTCTCTCTCTCTTTCTTTCTCTCTCTCTCTCTCTCTCTCTCTCTCTCTCTCTCTCTCTCTCTCTCTCTCTCTCTCTCTCTCTCTCTCTCTCTATCTCTCTCTTTCTATCGATCTATCTATTTATCTATGTATTCCTCTCCATTTCTCTCTTTTTCTCTCTTTTTTTGACCTCTCCTTCCATCCGTCACTCGCTCCCTCACTTCGTCCCTCAGTCACTCACTCCCTCACTGTCTATATCTCATATTCTCTCTTGACATCCTTGCTTCTTTCCCTTCATATATCCACCTTCTCTCTCTCTCTCTCTCTCTCTCTCTCTCTCTCTCTCTCTCTCTCTCTCTCTCTCTCTCTCTCTCTCTCTCTCTCCCCTCTCTCCCCCTCTCCGTTCCTCCCTTTCTTTCTCTCTCTCTCTCTCTCTCTCTCTCTTATCCTCTCTCCCTCTCTCCCTTCCTCTCTCTCTCTCTCTCTCTCTCTCTCTCTCTCTCTCTCTCTCTCTCTCTCTCTCTCTCTCTCTCTCTCTCTCTATATATATATATATATATATATATATATATATATATATATACATACATATACATACATATACATTTCCTCTTCCCTATCACTCCCTGCCTCCTCTTTGCCCCCCCCCCCCTTCTTCTCCCATCTCTTCTTCTCAATTCCTCATTCCCTCTCTTTCATTTCTTTTAATTCACGTCAAACGTACTTGATTTATGCGTGCCGTTGGCTGCTTAAGGTCTTAATCGCCGTCGTCCTCTCCCCCTTTTTTCGCCCTTAAGAAAAGGCATACTAAATAACGAAGAGAATTTTGCGGTATTGTTCGAACTTTTAGAGTAATTGGCATTCGTACTCTAGCATGCACAAGCGCACACACAAGCACACTCATATATGCTTATTTGTGAACTTTTATGTGGTTTATGGACATATTTTAGGTATGTGGTTTAGCAAATACACACACACACAAACACACACACACACACACACACACACACACACACACATACATATATATATATATATATATATATATATATATGTATGCATGTATGTATATATATATATGAATATATATATGAATATATATATATTGATATATATGTATGTATATATATATATATATATATATATATATATATATATATATATACACACACACATACGTTTGTGTGTCTCTGTATATTTGTGTTGTTATCTCGGTGTATATCAGGACATTAAATATTGTGTAGGATAGAGAATAAACATATACATAATATTTATTATAGTAATATACAGTATCAAGACCTAGTAATATATCACAGTGACGATAGCATATGCTAAGCTCAGAAATAGAATGCAAACGCAAATACATTAAAAAAAAAAAAAAAAAAAAAGAGAAAAAACAAAAAGAAAAGCAAGTAGTAATCGTCCACACGTGTCATATCCCTCTGCCATTTTCTTTCGCATCAATGTATTTTCTTTTTGTAGCGTTTGTTCATTGATCTCTTTTCTGTTTTGATGGTTTCCTGGAGTGTTCCTGCTGCCATGGTAGTCTAAGTAAACGTGGTGCTTGCTGTTAACGGTACTCTATAACCTGGAATTTTCTTAAATGCAATATGATACAATGGTACAATGGAGTTTTCTGTTAACTTGGTAATCTTTATAAATACAAAAGCTACTTTTCTGTAAGAAGGATGCTTTTTAAGGAGTCCAGCTCCTCCCTCGCGTTACCTTTGCAGGGATTCGAAATGCAAGGTCCCGCCTAAGGTCTGCTACTTTTTATAGTTCCGCGTAACTGGAGATGGGTCAATGGGTCAGATTTTTCGTTTAGTCAGGAAACTTATTATATAAAAAAGAATATGCATATATATGAATATGTAAATGCATATATATATATATATATATATATATATATATATATATACACACACACATACACACACATATATACATATATATACACACATACATATATCTATCAATATATATACATATATACATATATATATACATACACATATATCTATCTATCTATACATACATATTTATGTATATGTGTGTGTGTGTGTGCGTGCGCACACGCAGACACACACACACACACACACACACACACACACACACACACACACACATATATATGAATGCACTTAATAGATGTATATATATATACACATATTCATGACTATATACATATATATATATATATATATATATATATGTATATATGTGTGTGTGTGTGTGTGTGTGTGTGTGTGTGTGTTATGAATCTCTCTCTCTCTGTTTCTTTCTCCCTCTCTCTATATATATACACACACACACACATACAGTATATATACATATATATACGTAAATATACAAATATATGTATATAAATACATATATATATATACAGACAGCTAGATATAGATAAAGATAGGTATAAATGCACACACACACCACACACACACACACACACACACACACACACACACACACACACACATACACACATATATACACATATTGTGGTATCTGTAGATCATGAGAGGCCATAAGTCTGTACCATGAAGAGTCCTGATTCATTAGGTGGTGTTGAAACAATTTTTTCCCACAATCGCTCTATATTAACTGCGTTGTGTCGTCGCTTAGCAGTGGTGCTGAAGTAGCTCCTCCAGGGCATAGGCTCGGGCAAGGGCATCATACATCAGCCCTCACTCCGTCTCCACCAAGTGAAGGGCAAGAGCAGCTTGACACTTGCCGGAATAAAGATGACGACCTGCCTTAGGGTCTTCAGCTCTGGATTTCTCTCTTTGATATGTAGGTAGTACATTTGACTACTAGGGACGAGCGAGTGCATGGCAGCCTGCAGCGCCTATGGTCCCTATGCTGATGCTCAATTATTTTGCTTTTGATTTAACAAGTTCAAAGCAAAATGAGCATCAGTCCACGGCGTCTGCGGCACCAATGCTGACTGTCCTCACATCTATTTCCTATGGCAAATCTAAAGGAAAAGGAATAGTGAGCATACTTCAGCGATGCTACAAAGCGACGTCAGAGAATAAGAGATTGACTGTAGGAGAGATTGTTCCAGAGCCAACTCATGAATCACGATTCTTCAAGGCGCAGATCCATGGTCACTCATGCTCAATATATATACATACATGTATATATGTATATATGCACACACGCACACACACACACACACACATATTTGTATTCATATACATATATACATTTGTGTGTGTTGACAGACGTAGGTTATGTTTATACGTTGCATATATCTATTCGTACACATTATATACAAGCAGAAAAATAGATGAATAGATATGAATACCATATTCTTACACTAATATTGCCTGTACAATTTATAAGAATATTTTCTTCTAACTCTATCGAATAATTTAAGAGGGGAAATATAGCAACAACACACATGATATGAAAAATAGAATAATGGCACTCAAAGTTAAGTCTGTTTGGCAGGAAAATGTCTGTGTTTTCCTCATTTTCATCATCATCATCACTCTGTTTTTCTTATTCTAGACATTCTGTTTTTTCTAATTGTTTCACATCCTGTGCTTCAGGTCCAAACTTTTACTTATTTCAATTTGTGCGAAAATGATTTGTAAGTCCTTTCTCTTTTTCCCTTTTCCCCAAGTAGTTATCTTCCTCGTTTGTTTTTTTTCTCTACCTCCTTTCCATTCCCCTTCACCCTTTTCTTCCTCTTCTATGTTCATCTCCTCTTTATCTTCCCTGTCGTCGTCCACCTTCCATTTTATTTTTCTTCGTCTTATCGTCTTTTCTTCTTCCTCGTCGTCCCTTCCTTCGCCTCTTTTCCATTTCCTCTCCGTCCTCCTCCTTCTTCCCCTCTTCCTTTTCCTCCTCGTCGTTCTCTCCTTCATCCTCATCCTTTATCTTTCCCTCGTCGTCCTGCCTTCCATTTTCCTTCTTTTCCCTTTCATTTTCCTCGTCGTCGGCCTTCATTCTCCATCTCCTCATTTTCCTTTTCCTAGTCGCCATCTCCCTCTCCTTCATCTTCCTTCTTCTCCTCATTTTTCCTTTTCCCCGTTATCCTTCTCCTAGTTTGTTTTGTTTTTTCCCCCGTCGTCGTCCTCCTCTGCTTCATCTTCCTCTTCCTTTTCGTCCTCCTCTTTTTCCCTCTTCCCCGTCGTCGTCGTCCTCCTCTCCTTCATCTTCCTTCTTCTCATTTTCCTTTTCCCCCGTCATCCACTTCCTCTTCTTCCTCTTCCTCCTCCTCCTCCTCCTCCTGTTCCTCCTCCTCCTCCTTCTCCTCCTTTTCCTCCTCCTCCTCCTCCTCCTCCTCCTCCTTCTCCTCCTCCTCCTCCTCCTCCTCCTCCTCCTCCTCCTCCTCCTCCTCCTGCTCAGTCGTCATCGTCGGAGTCATCGCTGATGAGAAGCTCGCCCGCCCGCCCCATGTCCTGCTTGCTCCCGCTCGTCAGCCAAGCCAGGAAGTCGTCGAACCTCTCCTCCCTCGGTTTCTTGGGCTTTTTCGGCTTTTTCTCCTTCTTGGCTCCTGTGTCCTTGTTGTCCTTGTTGTCCTTGCTGGGTCGGTCATCTTTGGCGTTGTCGTTGCTGGATCTGGGTTGGGCTTTGTTGTCCCTGTCTCTGTCTCTGTTTTCATCTCTGTCTTTCCTTGCATCTCTATCTGTGTTCCTGTCCCTGTCTCTGTCTCTGTTTTCATCTCTGTCTCTCTTTGCATCTTTATCTGTGTTCCTGTCCCTGTCTCTGTCTCGGTTTTCATCTCTGTCTCTCCTTTCATCTCTAGGATCGTTCCTGTCTCTGTCTCTGTCTCTGTTTTCATCTCTGTCTCTCCTTTCATCTCTAGGATCGTTCCTGTCTCTGTCTCTGTCTCTGTTTTCATCTCTGTCTCTCCTTTCATCTTTATCTTTGTTCCTGTCCCTGTCTCTGTCTCTCTTTTCATCTTTGTCTCTCCTTTCATCTCTATCATCGTTTCTGTCTCTGTCTCTCTTTTCATCTTTGTCTCTCCTTCCATCTTTATCATCGTTCCTGTCTCTGTCTCTGATCCCATCTTCCCTGTCATTGTTCTCCTTCCCTCTTGCTTTGT
>NC_061834.1:33746871-33751871 GCF_019202785.1 Penaeus chinensis | reverse complement strand
ATTTTATACCGTGGCATTACTACGTCTCATTAATATTTTTTTTTCTGCATTTATCACAATGAAAATGATTTATTTTCATTCATAGCTTTTCCTACATTTACCACAATGACAAATATTCCTTTTCATTCATAGCTTTTTTCTACATTTACCACAATGAAAAATATTCCTTTTCATTCACAGGATTTTCTACAATGAATTCCGTTTGTCTTCTGCTGCCGATTAAAATGCTTAGTTGATAAGTATCTTCGCGTTGTCGGATTTCTCTAATTATTGGTGTTTAATTTCAGAGTCATTATCCTGAAAACGCGATATCTAATTATTTGATTGACAGCTGTGAATGCCATTCAGTTATTTTGGGTGAAAAAAAAAAAAACATATTGTTCTTAGAAGTCTCTCTTGCTAACATTTCTTTTTATTTTGCTTTTGTTAATCATTGTTTCTCATTCACTCAGCTGCTGTCAGAAAATACAAATGTCAGAGGGATTAATATGCGTTTTTTCTCTACATGTGACAAATTTCCAAATGTGACAACCGTTTTAAGAAAATTTCATTCTTCAATTTGAACATCCTTATATCCTTTGTCAACTGCATGCCTCCTTATACTTAAGAAAAGAAGGGATATATGTTTATATATACTGACCGTAAAAAGAAGAAGAAGAAAAAGAAGAAAAATACACACACACACACACACACACACACACACACACACACACACACACACACACACAGTGTCGTCCAGTGATAAGAAAAGGGTTGAAGGTCGATCTATGGAAATGACCTCTCAGAACGCCGGTGCTGAAGTGAGGTCTCTGCAGGATGGCGTGTTTGGTCGAGCTGCACGTGGGTTTCAGCGGGAACGAGTGTCACGTCAGGCAGGTTGCGGTAGAGACAGAGTATGACAGATTATTCCGTGTGTCATGCGTTGCGTTTGGGCTTGAGTGTAACTAGGATTGATAAAGTAGTCTTAATTTGCTTTACGTAAATCCGTGAGACTGGCTGAGACTGGGCTAATGTCGAGAGAGAGAAAAGAATCACCTGAATATTTTATTTATTGTTTTGGAAAGGTCATGAAAGCATAATTATTTTATGAAATTGTGCATAGATTCTCTCTCACACACAAAAAAACTCTTTAGAATAATAAACCTTCTGAGAACTACAATAAATATTACATGAATCTATCGACCTTGAGCTCATCGAATGCACCATCCTGGGGGAGCAGATTCAGATGATTCATCACGCGTATAAGCACACACACTCACGCGGCAACGATGTGATCTTTTCTGGGGTTAATGAACTATTTCTCTGATATATAATGTGCCACAGATGCAATAGCCATTAGCAATATCTATCACTAACAACATGTAAAAACAGATTCCACTAGAGTCTTCTACCTCTGGAAAGAAACTTACGTAAGCCATTATCAACCTTTTTGTAGGGACCTAAGAGACCCGAAAAAGGGGATTTCACTGCTTGGGTCATACTATCATTTCCGAAGGCAACGATGACCTGTACTTTCTAATCATCTTAAATATTTGCTAAGCTGCAAACTATTTGTTAAGTTATAAATGTTGTGGGGTCAGCCTGGACGCAGCTAACCAGGGGGAAATAAATGCAGTGTAAAATAACAAGTAGGCTTCAAATGATCCTCCTTTCCACTGGCTTCCCTTTTGCAGGTTCAGGGGTCTTTCTTAGAATTAGCAAAAGCCTGAGGGATCGAAACCCCTGAAAGCCAGGACTCTGATACTGATTGCGCAGTGTCTGATAGTATGAAAGACTGTTTAAAGTATTTATATTTTGCATACTTCACATATACATCTTGGAATATGTATGATCATATGATCATATATATATACATATATATGTATATATATATATGTATATATATATATATATATATATATATATATATATATATATATATATGTGTGTGTGTGTGTGTGTGTGTGTGTGTGTGTGTGTGTGTGTGTGTGTGTATGTGTGTGGTTGTGTGTGTATGTATATATATATATATATATATATATAAAGGTCTTTTTGTGGCATTTCAGGGACCCCTAATGACACCAACAAAATAACAATGTCAACAATGATGATAATTATGATAATAATCATAATAATATTGATAACAATATGAGTAAGTAAAGAGTGTTGAAAATAACAATAATGCCAAAAGCAGTGATTATAAGAATAATTGTAAAGGCGGTGATAATAATAATGATAACAATTATGATAATAATAATAATAATAATAATAATAATAATAATAATAATAACAATAATAATAATAATGATAATAATAATAATAATAATAATAATAATAATAACAATAATGATAATAATAATAATAACAATACTACTACTACTACTACTAATAATAATAACGATAACAATAATAATGATGATTATGATGATAATAAGGATAACAATAATGCAGGAGAAGTACAGAGTGGGCCACAAAGATCTGCATGGCGTGTTTATCGACCTGGAGAAGGCCTATGATAGAGTGCCGCGGGAGGAACTGTACTGGTGCATGCGAGGAAAGAACATCCGAGAGAACTACTCCGTATAGTTCAAGACATGTACAAAGAGAGCGAGACAAAGGTCAGGTGCATAGCGGGAACAAAAGAGCCTTTCAAGGTAGAAGTGGGGTTACATCAGGGGTCAGCGTTGAGCCCGTTCCTATTTGCCATCATCATGGACAGCTTCACAGAGAGCATCAGGAAAGAGGCTCCTTGGAACATGATGTTTGCTGACGATGTTGTGCTTTGCTGCGAGGAGAAAATCGAGCTAGAGGAGGACCTGGAGAGGTGGCACGATAGACTGGAGAGGAGAGGAATGAAGGTATCAAGAGCGAAGACGGAGTACATGTGCTTGAATGGGGTGTCCAGAGGAAACATACGGATGCAAGACCAACAACTGCCAGTAGTAAGTGAATTCAGGTACCTTGGTAGCACAGTACAATCGGATGGTGGAGTAGAAGCAGAGATCAGCAGAAGGATCCAATCAGGATGGAACAACTGGAAGAAGATGGCCGGTGTGATGTGTGACAAGAGGGTCCCAGCCAAAGTTAAGGGAAAGATCCACCGGACCGTGATCCAGCCGGCAATGCTTTACGGGCTGGAGACGGTACCCCAAACGAAGGCGACAAATGAAACTAGAGGTGGCTGAGATGAAAATGTGCAGATAGCCATGTGGCTTGACCATAATAGACAGAATGAGAAATGACGAGATTCGAGAGAGAATGGGAGTGACGAAAATCGGACTGAGGTGCAGAAGTGCGAGACTGAGATGGTTTGGTCATGTAAAGCGAAAAGAGGAGAACTACATCGGAAAGAGAATGCTGAGCATGGTACCACCGGGAAGGGGAGGAAGAGGGCGGTGGATGGATAACATCAAGGTCCGTGGGTGCGAGGGAAGAAGACACCCAAGAGAGAAAAATATGGAAGGCTTTCGTATCTGCCGCAACGACCCCAGAAATGGGAGAAGCTTGAGGAAGAAGAAGAAGAAAAAGATATATACATATATGTATATATATATGTATATATATATATACATGTATGCAGGGCCGGATTATCCTTTAGGCTAGTGTAGGCTGCAGCCTAGGGCCCCTTAAGCTTGGGGGCCCTGCTAAAAGATTTTCAGATATATATATATATTTTTTTTTGAATGAGTATAATATTTTAATATTTTGCATTGCAGAATAATTCATTTAACATAAAATAAAATTTCAACTTTGCAAAAGGAGGCCCAGGAGTCTGAAACCCCAATTAAAAAAAAAGAAAAAATGTGGCCCCTGTTTGTGGCCCCTTATTTGAGATATAGGGCCCCTGTTGGAGGCCTTTTATTTGAGATAAGGGGCCCCAGTGGTTCCGTTTAAAGGGACCCCATAATTTTATTAGCCTAGGGGCCCCAAAAGGTCATAATCCGGCCCTGCATGTATGTATATATATGTATATATACATACATACATATATATATATATATATATATATATTTGTATATATATGGAGTTCAAGGATCTACCCTATAAGCTCCCCGTGCCAGAGTTACGGTGGAAGTAGGGCAGTTTTATCAGAAGGCGTTCATCAACGCAACTGGTAATTCACGGCAAATGCAGAATATGTCTGGCGGTAATTTAGTTGGAAATGCGAGCAAAGAAAAGACATGGGGTGCCTTTACTTTGCTTAATTGATAGCTCCTGACCACATCCCACAGATGATTATTTGGGATGCCCGGCTGATCACGAATGAAATTAATACACACACACACACACACACACACACACACACACACACACACACACACACACATATATATCATGCACAAGATATAACAAGACAATAAAGGATAGGAAATATGTCAACACAGTTACGAAACTTAAGCTATCAGCACAGATCTAATACTTGAAACTAGACAAGACCCAATTGGAATATACAGACAAAATTATATATTTTTATTTATATTATATATTTTTATTTCGATGTCATTCGAGGTTGCGAGCCAGCGTACGTTGTGTCGAGCTGGCCGTTAGCGGGACTTTTGATATAGGCATGTGGCGTGAGGTCATTGTAATAATAATATTGATGATAGTGCTAATGATGATGATAGTAATAATGATGATAGTTTTAATGATGATAATAATAATGATAATGATGATAATAATAATAATAATGATAATAAAATAAAAATAATGATAATAATAATAATAAAATAATAATAATAATAATAATAATAATAATAATAATAATGATAATAATAATAACGGTAATAATAACAAAACAACAGTAATAATAATAATGATAATAACAACAATAATAGTAATAATAATAATAATAATGATATTTGTAATAATTATAATGATAATAATGTTAATGATGATGATAATGATAATAATAATAAGGATAATAATAATAATAATAATAATAATAATGATAATAATAATAATAATGATAACCATGCAAATAACAACGATAATATTAACGACAACAATTATTATAATAAAAG
>NC_061834.1:33736871-33739371 GCF_019202785.1 Penaeus chinensis | reverse complement strand
ATCTATCACCAACGTGTCCTTTACTCCTTCTTTCTTCCCTCCCCCTCCTCCTCCTTCCTCCTCATTCCCTCCCCCCTCTTCTTCCTCAGTCGTCGTCGTCATCACTCATGAGCAGCTCGCCCGCTCGCCCCATGTCCTCCTTCTTCCCGCTCGTCAGCCAGGACATAAAGTCTTCGAATTTCCGTTCTTTGCCTTTCTTTTTTGGTTTGTTTTTATTGTCTTTGTCGTCGTTTTCGTCTTTATTTCCATCTTCGTCTCCGTCTTTGTTTTCTCTCTCTTCGTCTTTTGTGTCGTCTTCTTTTTCTCTGTCTTTCTCCTTTTCTTCCTCTTTTCTCTCTTCTTCTCGTTTCTTCTCTTTTTCTTCTTCTTCTTCCTCCTTCGTCTTTTTTTCCTTCTTCTTCTTTTCTCTTTTCTTTCCTTTTCTCTTCTTCTTTCTTTTTCTCTTCTTCTTTCTTTTTCTCTTCTTCTTTCTTTTTCTCTTCTTCTTTCTCTTTCTCTTCTTCTTTCTTTTTCTCTTCTTCTTTCTTTTTCTCTTCTTCTTTCTTTTTCTCTTCTTCTTTCTTTTTCTTCTCTTCTTCCTTTTCTTTTCCTCTTCCTCTTTCTTCGCTTTTCTTTCTCTTTCTCCCGCTCTTCCTCCTCCGTCTCTTTCCTTTCCCTCTCTTCCTTCTCTCTCCGCTCCCTCTCCTCCTTTTCCCTCCTCTCTCTTCTCTCCTTCTCTTCCCGTTCGTCTCTCTCCCTTCTCTCCCTCTCCTCCTTGTCCTCTTTCTCCCTTCTTTCCTGTTCGTACTTCTCCCTCCTCTCCCTCTCCTCCCTGTCCCTCCTCTCCCTCGCCTCCCTCTCCTGCTTCTCCCTCTCGTCGACGGGCGGGCGGCGGCTGGAGGTGCCCGTGCCGCCTCGCGCCTTGGGCTTCGCTGCGCCCTGGGCCTGGTCTCCTTGGTCAGGCAACAGACCCAGGCGCTTCAGCCGAATGTACTCGACGAGGCTCGAACTCATGGCGGCGGGCGTGTGGGCGGGCGGGTGGGCGGGTGTTGGCTGCGGGCGGGGTTGTGGATGCTGCTGCGGACGGGGTTGTGGATGGAGCTGCGGGCGGCGTTGCGGGCGGGAACTGGAGATTCTGGAAGGAAGAAACAGAAATGAACATTCAGAAGGATATGGCTTGACATTGTATATCTGTAGTTGAGGTTTGTGGTATAATTGGGTTTATATTTTTATATGAATATGTGTATGTGTGTATATATGCATATATATACATATATATAATATATAATATATATATGCATATATGTATATATATATATTCATACACACATTTATATATATATATATATATATTTATACACACATTTATATATATATATATATATATATATATATATATATATATATATATATATATTTATATATGAAGCCCACCAATTATGAGCTTGGGATGTACCTGTGAGAACCTACCCCAAAAAATATGAGAACGAGTGAAGGACCACAATTTATAAGCGGTTTGTTAATTCCGCAGACCCCCTCTCATTCTGCAGTAAACCATGATTTGTCTCTGGAGCGTGACTTGATAATAATCCCAGAGAGTTTGTAGGTAAGAGACGACACAGGGCATTCAGCCCTGTAAACATCCCTCAAATTAATGGTAGATATATAATTTTGAACACGGTCCCAAAATTATATTGATTTTAAATAGACCTTATCCGAGAGCGTAAAAGCATGCACAGAAACATTGAGTTGAACCGCTGCCCTTATAGAACTGTGACCAGGGGAACCAATTGGGGCACCTATACTAACGTTGAAAGAAGACTTGGAATATCAGTGAAGAAATCAGGACGATTCCCTATAGACATGGATATGAGACGACACCTTAGAGAAAAGAGAAGTCGTAGGCAGCATGTCCATGGCAGTCTGTTGGCGATTTGGAATTTAGCTAATGTGAATGGTGGAGCTCGCCAATAAACATAAATGATGCTTTCCTATCTGACTCTTGAATCTTTGCCAAAGAAAGCAATAGACAATCATACATAGAGTCAACGAAATCAGGATTTCTATAAAGAGCGAATATATATTAATTTAAATAAATCTAGCAAATTTTCAGTGACATGACTTCATGACACTTGCATTCATCATTCAGATCTCGAGAGCCACTAAACTTAGAGCGAAGGTAGATACACACGTCTTGTACACTAGGGATAATATTCCGTCTTGATAAGAAAGTCTTGTTAAACCCAGGAATTAGTAACCCCGATAAGTGCCGATATTCAGAGACAAGTGTTTCCGAGCAACACCATATATCATGTGGAAATGCAGACATAGATAAGTCTTTTAGATTCTTAAGCCTCTAATATTTGCATACACAATTCGGCAATATTTATCCTTGGGGCTTGGATTGGGTTGAACATTGCCCGAAAACAATAACAATAACAAAACAACGAAAGAACAACAATAACAAAACAAAGTGACAACCACAATAAAGTGTGACGTTATGGTACCAATAAAAGGGAAT
>NC_061834.1:33716871-33719371 GCF_019202785.1 Penaeus chinensis | reverse complement strand
AGAAGGATTTTTTATAGAATGATCTTATATAGTTAATTAACTAACTTACATTCCTCAAGACAATGATATGAAAAATTGACCGGAAAGTCACAAAGATGATTGTCCGTGTGATTGAAGGAGGCTTGAAATCTTCCCCGGCCAATGTGCCAGATTCCAAAGGCAAAGACTTTGCGTGCCAGACTGTCCTTGAAGATGGTTTCAGAACTGACATTCCCATTTTCTTTTGCACTCTTTATGCTTCAAGAGACGAAGCTGCCACACAGTGTTACATACCATCTCCTAAAGTAGATAGGGAAACTGTCAATAAACTTGAAGCTAGTCAACAAGATCCTTGCCTGGAAACAAAGTGTAGCCAACTGCAGATGGACCATTTGCAGCAGACCATCGAAGAAGTGATTGAAAAAGCGAGACAGGAAGAGGAGGATGACAACAGCCTTGACAGTATTCAGGGAGACGACCACTTTGATGCATATGAAGTGGAGAGGCCAGAGGACCAGAAATCTGCTGAAGACCAGGGACCAACAAGTATCGGGAGCTTTGTGGCAAAGCAGGGCAGACCACCAGAACAGCAGAACCAAACAGCAAGTCAACAAAGGCAGTCCTTGGATCAGCAGAAAAAAGGAGTCATTCAGCAAGCACAAGTATCAAAGAAAGGTTAGTGTACAAAGGTGTTCTTATTATTCAGGTTGTGTTTGTCCACTATCATTCTTCTTCTCTTTTGTTCTGTACGTCTCAGACTTTCTTTTCCCTTCTCTCCAGCTTTTCTTATTGTGTCTCTGGCATCTCTCTCATTCTTGGCTTATTTCCATATTCTCTCTCCAATTTTCTCTTACTAAATCTCTCTTGTTAATTGTCTATCTCTACTTCTCTCTTGCTAATTGTCTCTCTCTCTCTCTATTAATTGTTTATTCTCTCCATTTCTCTCTCTATCTCTTCCTCCCTCCTTGGCTGTATCTTGGGTTACAGTAGAGCTTTTAGACATTTTCCACTTTATTTTTTTTCTGTTATTTTGGACAATGCTCTGTATTTGTGAGAAAATTCCCCTAGACTTCTTTGGACCATTTACTCATCATGTCCATTTACTGACTTTTATCAAGTTTGCACTGGTATGGGATATGTCTAACTTGAGAGAACTGTAGTTCACTGCTGTCTGTTTTATTTAATTTTCTTCAGTCTAGTTGATATTTGTCAGAAAATAATGAAATACTTAATAAATGATATTATTAGAATGTTATGTTGTATTCGACTTTCAAGAGAAACTTGTAGTCAGCTCAATTATAAGTATCTTAAATAAAGTGATAATGTTCCAGAATGATTTAAACATTTATGTTTCCATGACAGCATATGCCTATCACTTGGCCCTTGGCTATATTTTTTTAGGATTCTTATTGCTGGGAGTTTGCCTCCAAGCACCACATTTCAATTACTTTTGCTTTAATTTCCATTGCGTGTCATGTAAGCTTTCTCCTGCAATACGTGCATTTTTTCTTATCACTTTTATATTTACATTTATCCATATCATTATTAATCGTTGGCTTCCCCCTACTTGTTTACAAATTAAACACTTATCAAGACAGGCTAGATGGGAATTATACACAGAGTTCATTTTCTGTGAGATTATCAATAGTATTTGGCTGAGAGGGAGACTGTTCAGTTTGTTTTTGGTGACAATATGGTGGCCAAATCAATTTCTGGTAACCAAATGCAGTGCATGGTTGCAGTTGCTGTGTTCATAAATATGAATTCATCAAATAAAAAACTTTCAAAAAAGGTGGATAAAGGCTTGTAAAGACACTGATATCTCTACTCTGTGCAACAGAATGTCCCAGAAGGTTTGCATTCCAGATTGCCTGTCATTTTGCCAATGATTGTTATTGCTGATGTTATTGATAATTTTGTTAATATATATGTAGAGTATGCTATCAATATTACAATACTGCTGTAGTATTTTTGGTAGTAGTACCAATAGCAGTTGTAATATTAGTAGCATTATAAGAAATATTAGGTGTCTAGAAATGATTAACTAGCTTTTTTTCTCATTTACTACTGCACAGTGAAGGTCAGCCAGAAGGGAGAGAAGAGGAAGAATGCTGACAGCGACTTTAGCTCGGATGATGACACAGAGTTTTGGAAGAGAATGGCAAAGAAGCAGAAAAAGATCAAATGGGCCGGCTGGAACCGACACAAGTGGAGAGGATCCCAGGACACCCAGGAGAAAGACTTGCAGGAGGACCCAGTGCCCCCTATTGGCACAGTTGAGGAGGAGGAGGAGGTTCAGAAAGATTCAGATAATATGCTGGAAGCCAGGATTACGACTAGTAAGGAAGTCGAAGAAACAAGCCAGACAATGGAAGATGGCGATTGGATAACAGACGATGAAGAGGATGAAGAGAATTTTGATCTTGAATCAGCCTTCCGAGATGAACTGAAGAAGAAACGCCTACCTGTAAACTCCAAAGAAAAGAATTTTATTTGTGAAGTGTGTGGTAAGCAGTACTCC
>NC_061834.1:33681871-33696871 GCF_019202785.1 Penaeus chinensis | reverse complement strand
CCCACGAATCTCCCCAGCCTTCTAACGACCCTCCCACCCCCACCACACACACACAAACACATGCTCCCTATACATCTCCCTTACCTGCAGGAGGTGCAGCAGTCGGGGGCAGAGCAGAAGAAGAGTCTAAGGAGGGCGAAGAGGAAGCCACACCCTATGAGACTCGGACCTATCAGGCGCAGCTCCGGGGACTTGAAGCCGTGTTCTCCCAGGCCGACGAAGGTGATGATGAGGCCTGTGGAGAGGTAGAGTGGATGAGAGGGAGGAATAAAGAGTGGGGAAGGAGGAAGACCGAGAGAGGAGAAAAGGGAGATGGGAGGGAGGAATAAAGAGTGGAGAGTGGAGAGGAAGACCGAGAGAGGAGAAAAGGAGATGAGAGGGAGGAATAAAGAGTGGGGAAGGAGGGAGACCAAGAGAGGAGAAAAGGAGATGAGAGGGAGGAATAAAGAGTGGGAATGGAGGAAGACCGAGAGAGGAGAAATGGAGATGGGAGGGAGGAATAAAGAGTGGGGAAGGAGGAAGACCGAGAGAGGAGAAAAGGAGATGGGAGGGAGGAATAAAGAGTGGGGAAGGAGGAAGACCGAGAGAGGAAAAAAGGAGTTGAAAGGGAGGAATAAAGAGTGGGGAAGGAGGAAGACCAAGAGAGGAGAAAAGGAGATGGGAGGGAGGAATAAAGAGTGGGGAAGGAGGAAGACCGAGAGAGGAGAAAAAGTGATAGGAGAGAGGGAGATGAAGAGGGAGAGTGGGGGAGGTGGTGTGAGGGAGAGAGAGGGAGAGAAAGAGAAAACAGAATGAGAGAATGATAATAAAGGGTGAGAATAGGGAAGAAAGAATGAAAGAGAGAGACAGAGAATGAGGGAGGAAAAAGGACGAGGACGAGAAAGTAAAGAGTGAGCGTAAAAAAAGTGGCGAAGAGGGAGTAAAGAAGAAAAGGGAGCAAGGGAAGAAAAAGGATGAGAAGGAGAAAGCAAAGAGTGAGGGTGAAATAGCAAAAAGGATTGAAGGAGAGAGAGGTAGTAAGAGAAGGAGGAAGAGCGAGAGAGGGAGGAGAATGAACGAGGAAGAGAAATGAAAGAATGGGAGTGAGAAAAGTGGCAAACAAGAAAACTGGAATATGTAGTTATGCTGTAGTGGTAGAACAAGAACTATGGCGAGAAAAAAGAGGCTTAGTTTAACCGAGGGGAGAAGTGAATGATGAGAGAGGAAGGCGAAATTATAGTGTGGAAAGTAGAAGGGCGAGTGAATTAGAAGCTGGGCCGTGGGTAACGCTCATTTCTCTTAATGAAAAAAATAAGGGTCCAGCTGTGGTACAAGGAATTCAGTGAGTCAAAAGGTGGGACTGTTATGTAGATAGGGAGGTCAGTTATATTATGGAGATAGAATAGTTATATTATGGAAAGTGAGATTTAGTGATGCTACAGAGCAAACTAGGGCTCAGATATATTGCAGTGAGAGGGTTAGTATGTTGTATATGTGCATTTAATAATTGACTGACTGTCTGGTTTATTATTGTTATCAATACTAGTGCTATTATCAGTATTGTCATTATCATCATCGGTTATATTTTTTGTTTACTGCCATTAATCTTCATGTCAGAATGGTAAATCTGTTAGCAATGGTCCTTAGAAAAGATTTTTTGTCAGTCATGTTTACAATCTGATGGATATCAACCGACGAGTTTTGAAGGAATATAATTCTTGATTAATTCTTAAGCCCATCAGTAGTTTGTCTCACAGAAGAGCCATAATAGTGACATCTAAAAATCTGGCGACAAAGTGACCCGAAACGCCTCAAAAGCACAATTTGACGCACTAAAAGAGACTACTTTGGTGCACAGGAGTTGTCGAAACCAGTCCTGTCTGTTGTGTCATTATAATTGATATCAATACATACCTTTACTTTCTTTTAACATAGTAACATACTTAAACTGCAGAGACGTATAAGGAAAAGTAGCTATAGAACATCGGATAATACAATCATTAAAAGATTTGAATAACTGCCGAAATGATCCTACAGTATACGTATTGTGAATAAAATAATATCATGACACTATTATATCCAACTAAATTGCCGAATCATTGGAACATCTTTCTCTACTTATTATATGCAAAAAAACTCTCTTTGCGCTCCATTAGAATTCAACTCAATCTTTACCTCGAGTTACGTGCGTCCCTGCAAGCATGTAGGTAATTCATGCTTAGTAAGAGGGTATGTAAATTAACGAACGGAAGGGAAGAAACACGCGATTATGCGAGAATAACGATAAAGGATAAGAAGCAATAAAGCGGAAAGGTCACAGACATAATCATGAATTTGAATTTGCCTTAGTGTGCATGTTTGAGTGTGCATTCATGGATGTGTACGTACGTTTGTGTGCTAAGGATCTTCCTGATGGAGCAGACGGTTGAAAGCGAGAGCGAAAGAGAGGATTAAAAAAAATATAATAAAAATAACGAGAAAGAGAAAAAGAGTGGTAGCGATAGCGGGATATATATATATATATATATATATATATATATACATATATATATATATATATATATATATATATATATACATATATACATATACATATACATATACATGTATTTCAATACAGGGCGAGACAGAGTGAACCGAGAGAGAACCAGACAGAAGGACAGAAAGACAGACAGTACTCACCTCCTCGCCAGCGCCCACCTGGCCCCACCCCCACCCCAGTCAACTCACCGAGAGCTATAAGTCCAAGGCCGACGTAAAGGACGATATTGACGACCCCTGTCTGGCGGTATCTCCCATCCGCGTTCTTCTCCAGATTTCCACCCGCGGTGTCCCCGACCTGTGTCACGAGGGAAGGGAGAGAAGAGGAGAATAATGAGTGATTGGAAGGCGTGGGAGAGGGGGAGATAGGAATAGGAGAGAGGATAGGATAGGAAGGTGTCCCCGACCTGTGGCGCGAGGAATGGGAGAGACGGAGAGAGAAAATGAATGATTGGAGGATATGGGGGAGAGAGAGAGAGAGGTGTCCCCGACCTGTGTCGCGAAAGAAAGGAGAGAAGAGAGAAAATGGATGATAGAAAGGCATGGGAGAGGGGGAGATAGGAGGCGAAGGGCGAGGAGGGATGTAAGGAAGAGAAGACAAAGGAAGAGAAAAACTGAGGAAAAGGTAGTGGGGTTGGGGTGAAGGAGAGAACGGGAGGGGGACGAGAGGCAAGGAGGAGGACGGGAGAGAAGGCGAAAGGAGGGATGGAGGAATGGGAGGAGGAAGAGGAAGAGGAGGAGGAGGAGCAGAGATGGGCATCGATACACAAAATTGTCTTAATACTTAAAAAGTGGTTCCGATACATTGGTTAAAGGGATACCAATACCATGTATCGCCGATATTTTATTGTAAGAAAATATCCAAACTGATCTATGGATATATAAAAAAAGAAGGGAAAGAAAGAAAGAGAAAGATATAAAGAGAGAGAGAGAGAGAGAGAGAGAGAGAGAGAGAAGAGAGAGAGAGAGAGAGAGAGAGAGAGAGAGAGAGAGAGAGAGAGAGAGAGAGAGAGAGAGAGAGAGAGAGAGAGAGAGAGCGAGAGAGAGAGAGGAAAAGAGAGAAGGAAGAGGGAAGGAGGGAAAGAGAGAGTCAGAGGGAGAGAGAGAATGAAAGAGTGAAAGCGAAATAGATGCAAATATATCGATCGATATGTATAGCCCATTCATGTATCGCGATATTGCTCATTTCTGAGGAGGAGGAGGAGTAGGGAAGGTGGAGGGAAGGTGGACGAGGAATAGGAAGACGAGAGGGAGGAGGAGGAGGACGAGAAGGAAGACAAGGAGGAGGAGGAGAAGGAAGAGGAGCAGGAAGAGGAGGAAGACAAGGAGGAGGAGGAGGAAGAGGAGGAGGAAGAGGAGGAAGACAAGGAGGAGGAGGAGGAGGAAGAGGAGGAAGAGGTAGGAGTGGTAGCAAAAGGAGGAGAAGGAGGAGGAGGAGGAGGAGGAGGACGAGGAGGACGAGGAAGAAGACGACGACGCGACGACAAGGGAAGGCGTAGAGAGTGTTGGAAGTTGGAGGAAAAGTGAAAAAAAAAAGAAAAAAAAAAAAGAAAAGAAAAATAGGAGAAAAAAAGGAATAAGGGAACAACGACTAGACTGTCCTTGTTTTTTCTTCCGGGAGAAATAAAAGGAAATAAAACATGACAAAAGAAAAGAAATAAATCAAAGGAAAGAAAATAAGATAAATATGAAAAAAAAGATATATAAAAAAATATAAATGATAAAAAAAAAAATGTCCACTCCGCATCACGTGACAAAAAAATGTCTGCAATATGACAGAGCGGTCCGACGCTTTAATAATGAATTGCTATTGGCGCAATGAACAACAAAACAACAAAAGTCATCAACAACAGCAAAAAAAATGAATATCCATTTGTCATTTGCATACACAGCGAGTCACTTCTCACAATAAAAAAAAACAACAACAGATGTATCAAAGGAGTCAACAAGATATATTTTCCTTTTGCTTCTTTCAGAGGCAATCAACATGCAAAAATCTCATGCTTCTCTTTTCCTGCTTAGGGAAGAAGGAAAAAAATGATAGATAAAAACAAGACTAAAAAATCAGTTTCAACATCAGAACACTTCATCAACTTCAACCATTAACCATCCTGTTTAATATTATTATCATTATCAATATTATTGTTATTGTTATTATTATTATTATTATTGTTATTATCATCATCATTATTATTATTATGATTATTATTATTATTATTATTATTATTATTATTATTATTATTATTGCTACTACTACTACTACTACTACTATCATTATTATATTGTCATTATTATTATCATTGTATTTATTCTTATTGCACTGCTATCGCTATTACAATCATTCTTATCATTATTATTATAAGTTATCTTTTTTATCTTTAATTAATAGCCTCGAATACTTCTTCATTTACAAAACAGCACCACTGGAAGCAGTCACAAAGTTCCAGTAAAATATCAACCAACACTCGAAATTAATAAGCATTTTTGGCTCTTCCTCTCCGTCCAAGGAGGAGGAAAGAGAAGGCGCTAACGGAGGAAGGAGGGAAGACGGTGATAAAAATGGGAGGAAGTCACATGCAAGACTCTCGGATGTCTTCCCTCCCTTGTTTCCGAAGCCAGAAGGAGAGCAGAAAGGTTCAACTAAAAGCTGGGGTCCTCAGCCCTCTGAGTTGTATATACATATGTACAAAATATATATATGGAGACACTCACTGACACACACACACACACACACACACACACACACACACACACACACACACACACACACATGTATATATACACATATATACATATACATACATAAATATATACACACACATACACACACACACACACATGTATGTATATACATATACATACATATATATGTATACACACACAAACACACAAATACTTATATACAGGTATGTATTTAACATGTGGATGTACACACAAAGGCATATCTACACTCTTTCTCTACACGTTTTTGTTTCTTCTAAAAATACAAGGGAACTCAAATATATCTAAATCACTAGGATACAATTCTAGGACCTAAGAAGGCAAAAACATCTAAAAGACTTATCGCTCAAACGTACATCTAAAATTCTATTAAACGACAAAGGTACTTCTAAATGCCAGCGTCTCACACAGGAGCGACTCGCCTAGTCTATAGCTAATCTAAAGCCCTTAGTTACGCACAGACGTCTTTCCATTTCGTCTTAGAAGAAACACAAGAGCTATGACAGGTTCGTTCAGCCCTTTTCAGTCCTAAACAATATGTTAGTGTCTACGTCTGGGTATAAGGAGCTACTCATACTCCAGTGACAGAAAGTGAAGACCTCTTTTTAGCCACTTTGTTTTTTCTCGTCTTTTCGTAAATGAAATCACACTTTGGAACTCATGCGAGGAAGGCCAAATTGCCTCGTCCTAGTGAAGGAGAAGTCAAATGATCTTGAAGCTTCTGGGGCAGTTCTTACAAATGTGCATAAAAGGTATGACTTGGAATGGAGTTTATGTAATTAATCTTTCATTATTACTGTCGCCGGATTCCGTAACTGAAGATGATGATATTTTAACATTTGAAAATTCATACTTTCTCATTTATACTCCTGACTGATAATTGTTAGTTAATCTTGAGTCTAAAATGAATAAACGTTTAAACTGAATCACTGAATCCTTTACACTTAAATGCCTAATGATTCCAATGCTTCATATCCATTCCCAACAAACATGCAGAAACTTCAAGACCTTATCGTTTTCCCTCTAAAGTCTCCAGAATATTTCAGTCAGGGTGCTGTGAGTCAGTCGTCATGTCTCTAGTGACTGGTCGTTTGAGAGGAAAAGAAAAGAGAGATTAATTAAGAAGAAGAAGAAGAAGAAGAAGAAAGGGACTTCAGACACTCAAAATAAGCCACTTCTAGCTTCCTTTAGAACACCGAGTCTGGACTTACAGTTTCCTCCGCATTGAGGGTCTGAACGGGGTCGCCTTGCACCTAGAAATCAAAAGGTCTGTAGTTTATTGTGATTCTTATTTTTTTTTCTCCCTCAATTTTTTCTCTGCTTTCTTTCAATCGGTATGAACACAAAAATAAACAAATGGTTCACGTAGCTAATTTTGTAACCAAAGGCATTTAATCCAAGAGATAAAAAGACACTAAACTCTCATCCTACACTACACTACACTTCCCATCCATCGCTCTTCAAGCTTACAAAAGCACTCTACCGCTTTCTTTCAAAATAACCAGAAGGAAAGCTGAGGAATTAAGCTCCTTTCTGCGCCATAGGTTTAAATACCATTCCGGAAGCGGATACTTGCGTCATTGCAGGAGGAAGGAAGCATCGCCCTTTATCTCCTTAACGTAAGGATTGCCAGCATAGTTGATGATAAAGATTAATAAAGGAGAGACGGATAAGGTAAAATATATATCAACATAATATGAAAGAAGGAAGTAAAACAAGATTTTTTTTTTCTAGAAACAAATCCCAACAAATAAAGGTTGTATATCAACCTTGGAATAGTTGCAAATTCGACCAGAGATGAGCGAGGCAAAACGGCATTGCACGGAGTAGCAACAGTAATGATTGTTGCTTGCTTACTGCTTGCTTGAAGTACTTGCAGAATAGAGATCGGAGGAGTAAAGAAAAGAAAAAAAAAATATATAAGGAAATAGATAAAAATGTCCTTTATGGAGTATTCTGTTTTCGGCAGCAGGCAAATTTGTCAGATATCCTAGTCGAACGAAGGATTTTAGAAGAATGGAGGAAACACTGACGTACGAAAGAAGAATGAGTCAAAAGGAAGAGAAAAATGACGTACATAAGAAGAATAGGTCTTTGGATAAAAAGGATGTAGCACAGAAGAGCCAAAAAACAAAACAAAAAAAAAAAAAAACAGACGTGGAATACAAAAAGCGAATAGCAACGATGAAGATAAAAGCACAACGAAGATTCAAAGACCAACAAACTTAAAACGTAAAGCAAGCAAAATGTAGAGAGATTCCATGGCACGGAACACGAAGGAACAACACATTCAAGTTCAAAAATATTAATGAGACATGGCATCAATAATAAAAAAAAAAAAGTTCTGGGTCCTGTATAAAACGATGATATAAAAGAATTAAGGGAATGAATAATGTAACTAAAATTACGGAAAATGAACTCAAAAGTAGAGTTTAGACAATTATAGTAAAAAAATAATATTTTATGAATAAAGTAATCTATAATACAAACGAAAAACAAGGGTCGTAGACTGCCAAGAGAAAATGAGAAATAAAATATAATAAAAAAATGAAAAAAAAAGAAAAGAAAAGAAAGAAAAGAAAGAAAGAAAGAAATAAAAAAACACAGCACCCATTTCAATCACATGCAGCCAAAAAGGAAATTGAAAAACAGATGTATATATAATTTTTCTTTTCGTATTTTGAAAATAAAATTATCTGAGAGAAAGAAAAAAAAAAAAAAAAGGGAAGGTCATTTGTGTTCATGGGACCTTTTCCCTTTCCAATGCGTCAAAAAAGTTCATGCAAAAAAAGGTCATAGTTAAGGCGTATGGTCTTCTATTTTTGCCTTTTCTTATTTTTTTATTTTTCTCTTTATCACTTACATCCAATTCCTCGTCATCATCATCGTTAGAATCGGGATCATCTTCGACCTAAAATTACAATAAATAATTGGTAAGAGACAAGAAAAAACAAAGTAAAGAAATTAGCAATCAAAAGGAGAAGAAGAGAAGTAGAAAGAGAGAAGAGAACGAGTGAAAATACAAAGTATTAGAAAGAAAGAAGATGGAAAAAGAGAAAATAGGGAGATGAACGCAGAGGAAGGAAAAAAAATAATAAAGAGAAGGGCAGAAAGAGAAAATAGAGAGTTATAATTAACAGAAAAGGAGAAGAAGAAAACGAAAAAGAAAAAATGAAGAAACAAAAATGGATATGAAGAGCAAGAACAAAAAAAAAAAAAAAAGTTTATAATAAAGAAAGGTCTAACATTTTCTTCCATAAAATGACCTTTATTAATTTGACGTGACCTTAACACAGGCAATCCTGCTTGTGCACTGTGTATAGAGAAGCTCCGCTGTGTTTTAGAAAGCGGTGGAGTTTGAGACTGAATATTTTAATGTTTGCTTAATAATATGGCGAGAAGGGAGATAAATATATGCACATAAATAGAGATCATGGGCATTTAAACATATACACATGCAAGTTATAAAGGATAACATGCCATAGGATAATTATGTATGTATATCATAATGCTTATAATAGGTTTGTATACTTATAAGTTGTCATATGTACACACGCTTAAAAGGAAACATCAGTATAGTACAAAAGATTTATACATTTATATATAGAGTCCCTGTTAATTTTTAAAAGGATGGTCAATATCAACCACTTAGTCGACAGCAATAATGCGTATTGCACCTTCAACTTGCAACGCCGGCAGATGCAGAGGGAAGGCAAGAGAACCCAACGAATGATAGAATACAATGAATCAAATGGAGAAAGAACGAGGGAAAGGGAGAGGAATAAACGAGATGAAGGAGAAAGAGGAAAAGGGAGGGAAATGAGAAAGAGGTAGAGGAACGAGCGAGTGAGAAAGAGGGAGAATAACGAATTAGAGTAAGAGGAACGAGCGAAGATGATCAACAAATGACTTCTCTTACTGAGATAGATAGATAAATGGACAAACAGAATAGATAGACAATGCCAATACTAAATAGAAGGTACCATGACATGTTACGGACATCTGAAAATACGTCAAATAAGATATCTACAATCTTTAAAAGTCGATAGATGTTCCACATGTTCGTGTATGCATGAAATCCGTGTACAGTCACATCGATCTTCATGAATGTTGTACGGTATATGTATGTGGTACGTACAGCAATCTTCACATTCAGTTTTTCACCTTTGTATTTATTTATTTGTTAGCTAGTAATATCTAAGGTCGAGATAGTCTATTGATTCCCAGTAACTTGTAGTGACAACCATTCGATGATCGTGCATGTGCAAGTTATGTTGTAATGTGATATAAATATACATATATTGTAAATACCTGCATAACACTTATCGGGCACAAATTTGCATATAGCATGTATGCCGACGCAGGTATACAGATAAATATATATAAGAAATAGTCGCTTTGTATTAAACCCCATATGTATGAATGTACACATGTCTTTTAAGTGTAGGCTGTTTGTATGCATAAAATACACATTGGAGATTGTATCTGCAGACCTGTTTATCAACACTAGTATCGACGAATATCAACGATGAATATATATAAGCAATAGTCGCTTTGTATTAAACCCCATATGTATGAATGTACACGTGTCTTTTAAGTGTAGGCTGTTTGTATGCATTGAATGATAAAACACATATTGGAGATTGTATCTGCAAACCTGTATATCAACACTAGTATCGACGAATTTCCTTTGAATCCTCACAGTGTGTGATTTATTCAAGTGCACACGTAAATGTTCACCTTTGCAGCACGCAAGGCCAGGGGGGGGGGGGGGAAGTTGGGGGAAAGGAGGTACAGTAAAGGGGTGGGAGGGGGGAAGACGCAGTGGTAGAGAAGTTGGGGAGGGTAATCTGAGGGGAGAGGTGGAGGGAAGTGGAGCAGTGGAGGAAAGGACGAAGGAAGAGAAGGAGAGAGGGAGGGCAAAAAAAGAGAGAAAGGAAGTAAGAAAGGGAAGGAAGGACTGAGTGAATGAGTGAGAAACAAGCAGGATAGAGAGGAAATAAACATAAAGGGAAAAGAGAAGGAGGCGAGAAGAGAAGAGAAGAGAAGAGAAGAGAATGAAAGCACAGAATTTGGAGGTGGCCTACGTGGATAGGGGGGTAGGAGGGGGTAGGAAGGGGAGAGGGAAGGAGTTTATTACTTAAACACTTGGTTCAGGACTCCAGCCGTGACTCCTGAATTATTAAATTAGTCAAGGCAGCTCTCATGCAGGTACAAACTTGATAAAGAAAGACTTCCATGGGAAATTACAAATCATGTATATATGTTTCTCCTTTAAATATGTATATTTTGTCTTTATATATAATCTTTCCTTTATGTCTATATAACACTAAATCATCGTAAATACACGCTCTTGTCTGTTGTGCGCATGTGAGTTAGAAAATGCGCACTTATGTTAGACTAGGTCACCACTGCTAGTACATGCAGAAATATGTTAACGATGGTGTTATTAGTGTAATATTAGCCTGTTGTAGTTCGTGCGTGACCGATAATGCCTATAGTGCTACAACACAGAGACAAGTTGCGGTCATAATTTTCCCGATCACGTCACGAGGCATTCCAGTTTTCGTAAGAAAGAGTGAAAGAGAGAAAAAGAATAATTCCGTAATTTGGATGGAGACTAGACCTTTCATACATCTTTAATGATTATGAGTGTTGATGATGTATGTATATTTTCCCGTTTTGTAGTTATACGTGTATGGGTATATCATCGTCTGGGTGTCTGTATGTGTGAATGTAGTGTACTTATGAATGTCCCGTCGGCCACTGCGTCATGAACTCAAGAAAACATGAAAGAATGAAAGACAATGAAAACAAACACTATTACCCCCTCCCCCCTCCCCTTTCCCCACCTGCCCACTCCCCCTTCCCCACCTGCCCACTCCCCCTTCCCCACCTGCCCACTCCTTTCCTAGCATGCGTGCACTCCATACCTGCCAAGACTGTTAATAAGTGTGTAGTGTGTTCAGGACCTCTTATCCACCCCCCCTCTCCCTCTCCCTTCCCCTCTCTTACCACTCTTATTCCTCTTCCTCTTTCATTCCATTCCTCCTCTCCTACTCTTCCTTTTCTCTCCCTTCCCTTGTTTATCTCTTCTTCCCTTTCCTACTCTTCCGCCTCCACTTTCTCCTCCCTTCTTTTCCCTTTCCTACTCTTCCGCCTCCACTTTCTCCTCCCTTCTTTTCCCATCCCTCCTCCCCATCTCTATACCCATGAATTCCCCTCTTTCTACCTTCCCCTTTCCTTTCCTCCCACCCATCCCTAACCCCCACTGACTCTCCACCTCCCCTCCCCCTTATCCCTAATCCCCACTGACCATCCCCCTCCCCTCCCCCCTCCCTTATTACAGGCAATTACCAGATACCATTCCGTGAAAATACAAAGGAAAGAGACTGCGGCTTGAGGACTGATCTTTATAGGCATAAAATTCGCAATAATGGTGTAAAGAATTCCCGAAAATGAAGACAGAGAGAAATATAATAATGAAGATGATAAGTACCACAGGATGATTGAATAAAGTTGCTGATAGAAATGACACACGAAAACAATATCGAAAATGGAACAAACATGTCCGTGAACGATAATAATAGAAACTGTGTTAGTTCAAGGTTTATGTTCAAGCGTATATCAGCAATTCTGCTTTCGTTTCTACCACATTTTTTTTTTACCATTTCTTTGACTTTTTTGTCTAATTCCATCTTATTTTTGTCCATATCTCTATATTTTCTATGCCCTATTTCCATCTACTTTCACCACTCGTCACCCTATTATTTAAAAGTACATCTACGATATCTAACAATTTCTAATTCCTATCCATACAATCTCTCCAATTACTACTACACTATATACATTTCCTCTTTCACACCAATCCCCAATTTTATAACCACAAAATCTATTTCTATCTATTCCCCCTTTCTAACCACTAGTACAGTACCTCATCAGCATAATGTTGTAAATGACATGAATATTTTTTAATTGTGATTAATTATGATGAATATCTTTGATATATTGTTGTTCTGTAATATGAAAATGCATAGGGGTGGTTATATATATGAAGATACACATTTAAATGTATTTTAATGATGAGTGATATGAATGCTGTTGATAATGATTTATTTAAAATCTGAAAATGACAATATAATTTATAATTGCAGAACTGACGAATAGGAAATAGGAAATAGGGTAACGAGAGAACAATAACTGATGAACAAGAGTCATAATAAGCTGCAGTTTGTCTCATTGTTGTATAATGATATGTTCAACGTCACCATAAAGGGAGAGTGAAACATTAGTAACAAAGGAGATGGCGATGATGATAATGATCATGATTATTAAGATGATGATAATGGCAGCAATGATTGCATTAATGGATAACAATAGCAAAGACAACAGTAACAACAACAACAACAACACAAACAACGATAACAGCCATAGGCATGATAAATTTGGTAATGGCAATAACATTGGTAATGATAATGATGATGATAATGATAATAATAGTAATAAATACAATGATAATGATAATGATGGTGGTGAGGATGGTGATGATGATGATACTACAACTACTACTACTAGTAATGATAATGATGATAACAAAGATAACAATAAGAATAGTAATGATTATGGTAATGATGACGCTAATGATGCTACTACTATATAAAGATAATCATAATAACGATAATGATGGTAAAACAAAAATAGAAAATAACAAAAACAACAGCATGATGATGATGATGATGATAGTAATAAGGCTAATAATAATAATAATAATAATAATAATAACAACAATGATAATAATAATAATAATAATGATGATGATAATAATAATAATAACAATAATGATGATAATGATAATAATAATGATAATAATGATAATAATAATAATAATAATGATAATGTTAATAATAATAATAATAATGATAATAATAATAATAATATTAATAAAAATAATGATAACAATAATAATAATGATAATAATAATAATAATAATAATAATAATAATAACAATAATTAAAACAGCAATAACATCTAAAGTTAACAAATATATATTACAATATTCATTAATTTACTTTGACAAGGATGATAACGCCAGACCTAAAAGCCTATGGAATATAATGACAAGGCGAGCATCGACAATAACATGAAGCCACACGCAGAGCAATGTCTATAATGCAAAATGAAAATATATTAACGCATTAATGCACATTTCCTGACTTTTCTATTTCCTGAACTTTCTACACTAAGTAATTACAGAAAATAAGTGTTTTTTTTTCAGTTTATACTATTACTGAATATACCGGGTCATATAAAATATTAAAATTGAACATGGGCTTTTTAAAATGCGTAACCACGGGAACTAAACTATCAAAAATGAGTAAGTTATTTTCCAAAATGATTTTCTAGTGTATAGAACTATTCTCCTTCAACAGATCATGATTTCTATCTATTTTGCTTTCCCCTATTCAGTTATTCATACTTTTTATCTATTTTTGTAATATGTTGCATACCATCACCGAAGGCATTTTAAGCCCTCTCTTTTATGAGGAACTATGCTATTTTATAATATTATAACTATTATTCTTTTTTTTTTATTAGTCATTCTATTTTCGTATGAGATACTTCGTTTTATTAGTAGCTCTTGGCACTTAGGCGTCCTCGTCCCCAATTCACTTGTGCGAGAGGGATGGATAAAAGTGTACTTATAAATAACTCGCCCTCCCTTCCTCCCTCTCTCCCTCCCTCCCTTCCTCCCTTTCCCTCCCTCCCTTCCTCCCTTCCTCCCTTCCTCCCATTCTCCCTCCTTCCCTCCCTTCCTTTCTCCCTCCTTCCCTCCCTCCCTCTCTCCCTTCCCTTCCTCCCTCCCTCCCTCCCCCCCCTGCAATATGAATGTGATGAGGATAGCATTGATAATGATGAAGATGATGATAATGATTTGATTATTATCATTACTAACTGTACTAAAGATGATAATGATACCAGTAACGTAAAACTAACAACTACTTGTGACAGTAATGATGATGACGATGATGATGGTGATGATGATGATGAAGATGATGGTGATGGTGAAGATGTTGATGATGATGATGGCAACAATAATGATAATAACAATAAAAATGATAACGATGATAATAATAATAATAATTATAATAATAATGATAACAACAACATCAATAATGATAATCATAATGATAATATCAATATCAATAACGCTATGGAGGACAATGACAATAACAATGATGATGATGATAAAAATAATAATAATAACAAAACAAAAATAATAATGCTACTGCTACTGCTGCTACTACGAACACTAGTATTAATAACAATGATAATAATGATAAAAAACAATAACAATAATGATATTAATGAAAATAATATTAATGATGATGATGATGATGATGATGATGATGATGATGATGATGATGATGATGATGATGATTATGATGATAATGATAATGATAAAATAACAATGATAATGATAATGATAATAATGATAACAATGATGATAAAAACGATAATAAAAATAACGACGATAAAGATAATAAACACATTAGTAATGATAATGACAACAACAATAATATTAATAAGAAATAGTAATTATGATAATAATGATAATATTAATAATAATAATCAGAGCAATAGAAATAATAATGATAAAAGTAATGATAGTGATAACAGTAATACCATTACCAACAATATTATCATTATCGTCATCACCATTCCTAGCACTATCATTATCATAATCATTATCATTATCAC
>NC_061834.1:33651871-33659371 GCF_019202785.1 Penaeus chinensis | reverse complement strand
GAATCATATAGATAAATAAATAAATAAATAAACAAACATATATATATATAAATATATATATATATATATATATATATATATATATAAGGAGAAAAGGTTCGTATTATGAATTGTAAAGGACACAATTTCCTATAAAAAAAAATCCATTTAACATTTTCTCCAGAATATAGAAGATTAAACTCAGAATACAGAAAATTAAAACTCTTATAATCACTTCTTCGATGTCTTGCCTCTGACAAATCCACATTCATGACAAATATACATACAACTACCACGTGGTCGTTTAATGGAGACATGACATCCAGTTCTCTAAATGAAGTGTATGAACAATATATCTCAATATTCATTCTAGTTCATTCAAAAAAAAAAAAAAAAAAAAAAAAAAAAAAAAAAAAAAAAAAAAAACAGCCAGACTATCTACTGCCAACAAGATGTGTTTACCAGAAAGCAACTACGAAAGGTCATAATTCTATTCTCTGACGAGTCACGTCATCCAGAAACACGTTGGCAACATGCAAGCTCTCCGTGTGTGCATATGGTCGCTTCTGCTTATCTACAAGTAGGCATATGTACACAGTCGTTTTTTTCTCAGATCATTGGTAAATATCAGTAAAAGATTTAAAGACATTGCGTTAAAACATGCGATTCTTTGAATCTTCGGGATTTTCGGTTATTTTGTTTAAGCATATAGATGTGTATATACATATATATGTGTGCGTGTGTGTGTGTGTGTGTATGCGTATATGTATATATATATATATATATATATATATATATATATATATATAAATATTTATATATAGATACATATATATATAAATATATATATATATGTATATATATAATATATATATATATATATATCTATATATATAATATATATATATATATATATATATATATATATATATATATATATATATATATTTATACACACACACCCACCCACCCACCAACCCACACACACACACACACACACACACACACACACACACACACACACACACACACACACACACACACACACATATATATATATATATATATATATATATATATATGAGCATTTGTGTGTGTGTGTGTGTGTGTGTGTGTTGTGTGTGTGTGTGTGTGTGTGTGTGTGTGTGTGTGTGTGTGTGTTGTGTGTGTGTGTGTGTGTGTGTGTGTGTGTGTGTGTGTGTGTGTGTGTGTGTGTTTATGTGTGTATGCATGTATGTAAGTATCATATATGTATATTTATTCATGTGTATCTTAATTTACCTATAGGTCCATGCTTTTATCTATTAGTCTGTTTATAAACTGATTTATGTGTAATGAGATATTTGGGATTTAGATGCAACTTTAATCTCGCCTTTCTGTGCTTGATTAATTATCATTTTCACCCATGTTAATTTTGCCTGGTGAGATATCTATTATATCCATCGTCACTGTAAATGTCATTAGCATTACTGTTTGTTTTCGTTTTGTATAATTCCTTTTATTATAATTGATGATCCTCTTGTTAATAAGATTATCTTAGCTATCAATTTTGAGTTTGGTTTATATATCTACAAAATTATTTATCGGATGCACACATTGCCGACGGATGTTTTGATAACAGACCCACGTTGCTATCTTATTGCACAGTGCACAGTAACCATTGCAAGTGACATTGGGAGGTTCTACCGTTCACCTCGTGTCAAAGGTCACCCATCTTCTAGAGTCAGGGTGCCAGTGCTCAGTCGTCCGGTGCCTGTACACACGAGCCGGTGCATGCCCTTCCCCCTGCGCTCGCCCGGCTGATGCCATCCGCTGGGAGTGCCAAAGCGCGATGCGACTCTTGCTGTTGTTGTTGATGCTTATTTGAGTGTAGGGGGGGGGGGGGGGTAGGAGGGTGTGGTAGTGCGAGGTACCGGGAGGTACTGGGGTACAATTTGCTGGGGCACAAAAAGGGGGGGGGGGGGGGCGTGGCAGTCAGGTTCTTGCTGGGCGTGCGTGCGCGTCCGCCAGTCTCCGCTTCCTACCTCGTCCTCGAACATCACGTGCTTCTCGGACTTAACGGACAGGTCGAGCTTGGGCACGAGCTGCCGCTGGATCTTCTCCCACGCCCCCGGGTCGCCCACGCCCGCGAACAGGCTCATGAGGTCGGGCGGGCCGCCGTTGGCGTTCTCGTCGATGCCCGGGGGCGGGACAACCAGGCTCCTGTGCCCCAGGGGTGAGCCGTGCCACCACGACGGCCCTGGAGAGCCGCCTAGCTCCGACGACACCCTCAGGCCGCCCAGCTCCGACGGCACCCTCAGGCCGCCCAGCTCCGACGGCACCCTCAGGCCGCCCTTGTCGTCGAGGAAGGGCGGCGGCGGGACCTGGCCCGGCACAGGGAACTCTTCGGGGAACATCTTGCTGGCGACGCCGGGCGGGGGGGCGCTCTTGCTCGAGACGGTCGAGTTCTTGCGGGCGTATCTGTTGCGGAAGAAGGTGTAGTTGTCGTCGTGGAAAACGGTGATGCCGTCGCCGATCACTGAGTTGCGGCGGTGCCGTCGTCGTTCACGCCGGAGTGCGAGGGCGCCGCTGCCGACGCCGTACCGGCCCATGGCGCTAGCTGGCGGCGCGACGGGGCCTCAGGAGAGTCGCCTCCGCCGACGGCGCGCGTGCACATGTCCTCTCGCCCGCGCTCGCTCTCGGGCCTCCGCGGACAAGCTCCAGTCAAGGACTTTGCGGGCATCGCCTAAGGGCGTCGTGTTTGGCGCTGCCTGCTGGCCGGCGGCCGCTAGCCGTGCCCTCGGCTCGCACGCGCGCTCGTCAAGGCAAAGGAATCGCTCTCGGTTCCATCACTCATCATAGGTTGCTACTTGTCCGAGAGGGAAATTAACTTGTTATTTGGGAATATTCGTGCACAACAGACGAGCTGCCATACAGACAGAATGTCGGGAGAAAAAGCGCTCAGTGTGTGTATGTATATATATATATATATATATATATATATATATATATATATATATATATATACATATATACATATATATATATATATATATATATATATATATATATACACACACATATATATATATATATATATATATATATATATATATATATATATATATATATATATATATATATATATATATATATATATATATATATATATATATATATTTATTTATTTATATACACACACACATATATATGTAGAGAGAGAACATGGTATATCCAATATATGCCATAAACATCTTTATTCTCTCTCTTCATCATAATTACCGTTAAGAAATATGACGAAACATTATATATAAATATAAAATGCACTTTGTATCATATAACTAAGACATTGGACACACAGCTCAAGCACATATAAACACAACCAAACCCATTAATTCAAAACTTCTAGCTTCAAGAAATCGACTCGCTGGCAACCCCCTCCCTAAGAAATCGTTGCCAATTACTATATTTCTGTCTCCTCCTCGCCATATCGAACAATGCGAGTCATATTCTGAATACACAATTTTTCTTTACACAAGTAGAATCTGCACCTATCGAGACTATCTCTTATTCTAATTTTGCTCGTGAAGGAGAGATGAAAAGGTCAACATTGCGAACTTTGCGTGACCATTATTTGACCCCTGACCTTCTTTCTGGACGAGAATGACTGACTATTTTGGGGATCCAGGTCAAGGAACACGTAGATAGTAGGGTCGTCTCGTCTGCGGGCTTACAGTTGGCAAGCTTGGAGCTAGGTGTACATGTGGTCGTAATATCCGCACATACACATACACTCGCGTACATACACACACACTTTTACATACTCACAGACACACACGCAAACACACACACACACACACACACACACACAAACACACAAATCACACACACAAAACACACAGACACACACACACATATATGAAAACAGACACACACACACATATAACACACAGATGCACACACACATAAGAAAACACACACACACACAACAAATCACACGCACACAATAGAAAGTATCCGTGCATTAATTCACAGCGCATGACATAAACATACGCCAAAAATATAGACAAGTCACAAACCAACATACCAACATCGTTTATATATAAAATATTGTCTCTGGTACGGCGACGGTGCTAAGACGACCCCTCCCCCTCCCCCCCTCCCCCCCACACCATTTTTTCCTCATTTCCCTTCCCCCTCTTTCCTTCCCTTTCATCAGTTTTTTTTCACTTCCCGAGTCTTCCTTTCATCTTCGTTCGCATCACGCATCTCTCTCTTTCCTGTCTCCAGCCCCTCCCCCCCCCCCCTCCGTATCTTCCCCGTTTCTCTCTCTCTTAACTTCTTACTTCTCTCTCCCTCTCCCTTTCTTCTTACTTCCCTCTGACTTCTCTCTCATTCCATTCTCATATCCCTTCTTCTTTCATTTCCTCCTCTTTCCTTTCCCCCTCCCTCTCCTCCCCTCCCCTACCCTACCCCCTCTTTCCCCTTACTCTTCCCCCCTTTACTTTCCTCTCTCCCTCCTCATCCCTCCCCCTCCCCTTCCCCCCGTTCCCTCCCCGTCATCCGAAAAAATAATAAAAAAAAGAAGTTCGAAAGGCGATCAAATCCCTAATGGAAATAGAGTTCCAGCACACTCTCGTTGGCTTATGCAGATGTTGTTACGTAATTGAACATTCTAGAATCATCCTTTCCCTACTCGTCCCTCCTCCCTTCCTCTGCCTTTCCCCTCTCTCTCCTTCTACCTTCCTCCCTCTTCCTCTTTCTCCCCCTTTACCCTCTCTCCTATACCTTCCTCCCTCTCCCTCCATCTACCTTCCCCCTCTTTTCCCTTTCTCCCTTTCCCCTCTCCCTCCCTCTACCTTCCCTCCTCCTTCCTCTTTTTCCCCTTCCCCTTCCACCCTCTACCTTCAACCCCCTTCCTCCTTCTACCTCCCTTCCCCTTTCTCCCCTTCCCCTTCCCTCCTACCCTCCTCCGCTTCCCCCTACCCCCCTCCTCTACCTCCCTCCACGCCCTTCCTCCCACCCTTGTCCCCAGGCGTAGGTGTCCGTCGGTAACCCTCCATTTGCAATTGCATTCAGTATGGTTCATGTCGATTTAATGATGTGATTTTAATGTGGATTTCCCCCCTACCCCCCCCCCCCACACACACACACTCCCTTCTGGGAATACTCAATAATGCTTGGTTTGCTTGCTTTCAGTATGTGTGTAAGTGTGTATGTATGTGTGTGTGTGTGTGTGTGTGTGTGTGTGTGTGTGTGTGTGTGGTTGTGTGCGTGTGTGTGTGTGTATGTGTGTGGTTATGTGTGTGTGTGTGTGTGTGTGTGGTTATATGTGTGTGGGTGTGTGTGTCTGTGCGTGTGTGTTTTGTTCGGAACCACTTTCTTCATATATATATTTTTTTTTGCTATGATCATCATTATATTAAAATCATAATATTAGGAATTTCATCACCACCATCATAACCATTATAATTGTGATCTCTTCATTATCATTTTCTTCATAGTTATCATCATCTTCCTCTCACCATTTCCTCTTCCATGCTTTGTCATCATTCTCCTCTCCTTTCTCCCCATCGCATGCGGATAAAGCATGTGGTATTACGACATGCACGCACTCTCCCCTAACCCCCACCCCCCACTTCTCCCCTTGAACCCTCCCCCTCCCCCCACACACTCCCCACGTGATGCAAGCGCGAAAACAGATGTAACACATGTGAACTTTAGTATCTTGCGTGACGTGGCTCCTCCTCCTCCTCCTCCTCCTCCTCCTCCCTCTCCTCTTCCCCTTTCTCCCCCACTTCCTCCATTCCTTCCCTGCCCCCTCTTCCCCTTTCTCCTACCTCCCCCTCCCTCGATACCCCCACACTCCCTCTGCTTCGTTTTCCCTTTCGCTAGCGTCAACCTTTTTTTCCCTTTATCTTTTATCTCTCTCTCTCTCTCTCTCTCTCTCTCTCTCTCTCTCTCTCTCTCTCTCTCTCTCTCTCTCTCTCACTCTCTCTCTCTCTCCTCTTTTCTTAGCTTGTTCCTTTTTTTGCTCTCATTTTCCTTCTTTCTTTTCAATCTTGCTTTACCTTCTGTTTCTTCTCTTTCCCCTCCTTCCCAATCCTCTCGTTCTTCACCCCCTCTTATTTTTCCCTTTCGCCTCTATCACCCCCACATCCTCCACCTTTTTTTCTTTATCCTCTTCACCTCGTCTTCCTTCGTCCCTTCCACCTCCTCTCCCTCCTCTTCCTTCACCTTTTCTTCCTTTTCCATTTATCCCTTTCCCCTCTTCTTCTCCCTTGCCTGACCTTCCAAATCTCATATCCCGTAACATATGATCATATTTTGGCCGAGGGAAAGTCTAAGATGGAGCAAGGTATTTTGCATAATTGAGCAGAGTTTCCCCTCACCCCTTCCGTCTTCCCCTCTCGCGCCGGGATAGGTTACCACAACAACCAAATAGCCTCACCTCCCCCCCCCCCCCTCCCCGCCTACGTTGTCTTCTGTCCTTACGCTTCCTTTCGTCTTTTTCATTAAGTGTTTATTCTCCGTTTCTGGCTCTCCGAGCTCTTTTTTTCCTCTCTTTCTTTCTTTGTCTTTTCTTTCTTCTCTTGCTTAGTTTTGGATTTTCTTTCTTTCTACTCTTTGGGATCATTATCACTGAGGTTATCGACGTCCTTCTAATTTCTCTTCTATCCTTGTCTCCCCTTTCCCTCCCCTCTATTCGTCTCCCCCTTTTCCTCCCTTTCTTTTTCTCAACTTTCCTCCCTCTCTTCGTCTCCCCTTCTCCAACCATATCCTCGCTTCTCCTTTTCCTCCTCTTTCCCTTCCCTCTCCTGATCTCCCCTTCACTTCCCCTCTCCTTTTCCTCCTCTTCCCCTTCCCTCTCCTGATCTCCCCTTCCCTTCCTCTCTCCTTTTCCTCCTCTTCCCCTTCCCTCTCCTGATCTCCCCTTCCCTTCCTCTCTCCTTTTCCTCCTCTTCCCCTTCCCTCTCCTGATCTCCCCTTCACTTCCCCTCTCTTGGTCCCCCTCTTCACCTCCCCTCATTTCCCCTTTCTTCCTCCTTCCCCTCGCCCCACCCCCGCCCCTTCTCCCACGAAAGACAGTGGATTGCGTGTCTCTCCGTGTCTGGCGAAGAAAAAAATGAAGCGGGACAGAGAACGAGACACGAAACCGGAATGTTTTGTCTGAAAACGCTCAAGTGTACGTGTGAGAGAGTCTGCGTGCGTGCGTGCGTGTGCGTGTGTGTTCATTCTTATTTTTGTGTGCGTTTGTTTGCGTTTCTGTGCTTGTGTGTGTGTGTGATGGGTTTAGTTGCGGTAGGCTTGGATCCCCACAATGTATGTATTTGTATCTTGATATAGTTTGGTGTGAGTGTCCCTCTTCTTAGCAAAACATAATGATTCGTGTTTAATCTGACGCATAATCAACCTATCACATTTTTTTTTTCATATTGTCTATATCACCATAACTATATTACCATCATCACTACATCATCACCATCATTATCACTCTCTTCCTTATCATCGTCGTAGACATTCCAGTTATTCTTATATTAC
>NC_061834.1:33574371-33579371 GCF_019202785.1 Penaeus chinensis | reverse complement strand
TAAAAAAGAAAAAGAATGATAATGAAAAATATACTAATGATAATGATAACAATAATAATAATGATAATGAAAAATAACAATAATAATGATAATAGTAAAGATAGTAATGATGATAAGAACGATGATGATAATAATGATGATAATCATAATGATAATAATAATAATAACAATGGTAATAACAATAATGATAATGATATAATAGTAATGATGATGATGCTGATAATAATAATGATAATAATGAAAATAATAATAATAATAATAATAATAGAAATATGGTAATGATAATAACAATAATAATGATAATAATAATAATAATGATAAAAATTATACTGATAATAATAATAATAATAATAGTAATAATAATAATAATGATAATAATAATGATAATGATAATAATAGTAATAAGGATGATGATGATTGTGATAATAACGATTATGATGAGAATGATAATGACAGTAACGATAATATTAATGATAACGATAATGATAATGATAACAGTAAGAATGGCAATAAAAATACTACTACTACTAATAATAATAATTGTAATAATGATAATGATAATGATAATGATAACAATAGTAATAATGATATTGATGTTAATAATGATAATAAAAATAACAACAACAACAACAACAATGATAATGATAATAATAATAAATAATTTTCATAAAGATAAGGATGAAAATGATGATAATGATCATAAGGGTAATAATACGGATATTATATAAGGTTAATGATAACAATAAAACCTCCTCCAGAATAGACATTTTATGTTAAAGTAGAAATCCAGTTTTAGTATAAATGATGCAACTGACTATCATTATATTACATGTTGATAAGTGCAATTATAACATTACACTTATGAATATTTTATCGTTGATTTTATGTATATGTATGTATATATATATATATATATATATATATATATATATATGCAGCGGTATGTGTATATGTGTCTGTGCTTGGGTGTATTAGTGATAGTTTTAATGTGGACTGTGTATATCAGTTAGATAGATAGTTAGATAGATAGATATATGTATATATATGTATATATGCATATATGTATACATATATGTATATATATGTATATATGCATATATGTATACATATATGTATATATATATATGTAAATAGATAAATAAATATATATATGTATATAGACAAATAGATAGATAGATAGACTAATAGATAGATCCATAAGTAGATATATAGGTTAACAGACAGACAGACAGACAGACAGACAAACAGACAGACTTACAGACAGACAGACAGACAAACAGACAGCCAGCCAGGCAGACAGAGAAACAGACAAACTTACAGACACGAGAGAAAGTGAGAGCAAGAACGCAAGTATACGTCAGCATAACTCCTCTCAGTGAAATGGAGTTACGAGTTTCGCGTGTGGCATTGTGGGTGTGTGCGCTATTAACTGATTGATTTTTGCGTCGCTGCATGAACAAGTACTTTGCCGAAGACGTGGAGAACGTAGGAGAACAAAGCCTTATTCAGAAAATAAAAGACGTATAACCACAGAAGCCTGATGAATAACAGAGAAAGTAAAGGGATAGAAGCGAAGAGAAAAAAATTGTGTATGGTATAAATACAGGAGGTTGATGAATGTGGAATCAGTTCATAGTGACGACTTGATAGGTTATTTATAGGTCATGTATGCATAAATTGAGGTTTTGATGGGTGAGATATCACGAACGAAAAGGTAAGACGTTATGATCTGATTAAAAGGATAAGTGGTTGTCATAGTCACTGCCAAAAGTATATCCACGCATACGAACACAAGCAACCATTAAACACAACAAACCAAGAAACTAAATACACACAACAGAATTTCTACTTGGCATTATTCTGCTTATTCTCCATTTTCTCTTCCTTTCCCTCATACGTTTCTTCTCTATTTGCCTTCTTAGACTTGTTTCTTCTTCATATATTTTTGTTTTATTTTTTATTCCTGCTTCGTGATTCATACTTTCGTAAATGTCCAACGATCGTAAATGTTCGTACATATTTCAAAAGTGTTCGTCGCCTCACGCTCCACACGACGACGGAGCACGAGTTGGCGATACAGATACACACTAAATATTTCTATGAATCAGTAGGGATTTCCTCATTCACCCTCCCTCCCTCCCTCCCCTCCCCCCCTAGAGTTTATTGCACACTCTCCCTTCTCCCCTCTACCCTCTCCTCTCTACTCCCCCACCCACTCTCTCCATTCTTCTTTCTCCCCTCCTCCCCCATCCATTCCCTTCTTTCACTCATATTAGTTTGAGTCTTCCCCCTCCCCCACTCCTTACCCCTACCTTCCCCTCCCCCCTCCCCTTTTAAGCTATTCTTTCTGGTCTTCCTGGTATCACGAGCACTACTCTTCCCCTCCACCACTCCTTCCCTCCTCTTCCCCTCCTCTTCCCCTCCTCTTCTCCTTCTCTTCTCCTCCTCTTCCCTTCCTCTTCCTCTCCTCTTCCCTCTCCTTTTCCCCTCCTCTTCCCCTCTTCTTCCATTTCTCTTCCTCTCCTCTTCCCTCTCCTTCCCCTCCTCCTATCTCTTCTCCTCCCTTTCCTTCCCTTCCTCTTCCCTTTCCTTCCCTCTTCCTCCCCTTCCTTCCCCTTCTTCTCTCTCTCCTCCTCCCTTCTTCCCTCTCCTACTTACCCTCCTCCTTTTCCTTCCCCTCCTCCTCCCTCTCCTCCTCCTCCTCCTATCTTTCTTATTTCCCTTTCTTCCCCCCTCCCCTTTCTCCTCCTTCCCCATCCCCTCCTCCTCTCTCTCCTCCTTCCCCTCCTCCTCCCTCTCCTCCCCCCTCCCCCCCTCTCTCTCCTCCTTCCCCTCCTCCCCCCTCCTCTCTCTCTCCTCCTTCCCCTCCTTCCCCCCTCCCCTCTCTCTCCTGCTTCCCCTCCTCCTCTCTCTCCTCCTCCCCCATCCCCCCCTCCTCCTCTCTCTCCTCCTTCCCCTCCTCCTCTCCCTCTCCTCCTCCCTCTCCTCCCCCCTCCTCCTCTCCCCACTAGGTACCTGCACTGCATCGATCGCACTTGGTCGCCGTCCGTCTGTACGCGCCGATTATTCGCGTGCTGCTACTATTTGTTAATAGTTTCTTTCAGTGTTTTCATTCCCTCTCACTCTCTCTCTTTCTCTTTCTTTCTTTCTTTCTCTCTCTCTCTCTTTCTGATAATAATGATAATAATAATAATAATTATAATGTGGTGATGATAATGATACTAATAATGATAATAATATCAATGATAACAATAATAATGATAATGATGATAATAACAATAATAATAATAATAATAGTAATAATAATAATAATAACAGCAATGATAATATTGATGATGATGATGATGATGATAATAATAATAATGATAATAACAATAATAATGATAATAATAATAATGATAACAATAATGATAATAATGAAAATGATAATAATAATAATAATAATAATAATGATGATAATAACAATAATAATGATAATAGTAATGATTAAGATAATGATAACAATAATAATAGTTAAATGTTAATGATAATATTAATGACGATAATGATGATGATGATAATAATGATAATAATAATAACAATAATGATGACAATAATAATATTGTTCATAGTAATAATAATAATAATGACAATGAAGATAGCAATGTCACTAATAATAATAATAGGAAACTGATAGTAACAACAACAATAATAATAACGATAAAATAACAATTAAAATAATAATGATGATAACAAGAACAATTAATAATTTTAACACCATTTCAAGTATCCTCCACTCTTCTCTGCTCTGACCTTTGACCTCGTTCACCAGGTCATTTCCCTCGTGAATATGCTATCAACATCGACACATTAACAGCACTCATCATAAAAGTCATTTATGTTCGATATAGAATACAAAAACAAACAAAAATATCAAACGCCTTTTTTCATATTCTCTTCAACATTCTTTATTTCATTCATTCATTTATCACATTCCTTTGTTTTATTTAATTTTTTGAGTTATTTTATCTTTTTCCCTGGTTTATTATTATCTTTATCTTCATGCATCCAGTTTTATAGGACGCACATCTCTATCTTATTATCTCTGCGTGTCTATCTGCCCTTCACTAAAATCTTGCAAATCTACATTTCTGATCATAACCTTAATTTTAGGAATGAATAAATTGAATCAGATACATGTGTATTGTTAAGAATTCGGATGAGAATTTAGCATAATTGATATTATTTCAATGCTGCAAGTCATTCCGTAACTTTGCAAGGGTATCACTTTGCAGTTGAAACTTCGGACACAGATTTACGCTGATCTATTGTCAGAGGGGAACAAAGTTTATCGATCATAGAGTAATGGTGTCTTTTCATGGATATTTAGGATTGAATATGCTAAGAATATCCTCATGTTTAGTCGTGTGTGTGTGTTAGCATACAAACATACAGACACAACATATGCGTATGGCCTCCATGTGTATATATGTACAAAACACTGAAAAGCTCTTATCCCTGGCAACTTATACAGACCCCATAGTGAGTCAACCCAGGTAAAAGAGATGTACAAACTTTTAGTAGAAGCCACTGTACATTCCACATATGGCCTTTCCCTGGACAGTCTTTGGACACGAACACACCCATGACCCGGATACAGTCATGTAAAAGCCATGAAGGTGAAGTGATGTCGAGTAACTTTGTGTGCTTTGGAATTCCTGTAACGTCGTTCAGACTCTACATGAGAATTATGATATGCTATTTGTACTGTTATTTCATGGCGTATTAAGGCCTTATTAAAGGAGAAATTAGTAACGCCTTGCGAAAATGTTGTTGCTGATACTGGTATCAAGAATATCTCTTAATTCCTTGTTTTATGTTGGTTTTTACGTTCATTCTACTTCTCATTCTCTCTCTTTCCTCTTCCTCAATTCTTCCACTTCCTCTGCCACCCGTCATTCATCCCTTGTCTTACTTACATTCATTTTAAATATTTTCATCTCTCTCTGTTACTTTTTTTT
>NC_061834.1:33539371-33541871 GCF_019202785.1 Penaeus chinensis | reverse complement strand
CTTCATTCTGAATGTCCTCATGCTTTGCGATCCAAGAGAAAATTATTTTAAAGCATAAGCAATTTAGAAAGAATAAGCATAAACAATTTAGAATTAAAAACAAAAAAAACATGGATTGTATTATTGTCGAAATCAAGGGTAATATCGTAACCGAATGCAGCCTATTTGGTTGTTAAATATAGATTAAAAGGAGACAGATACTATTGAGAATTAGCTAATATAGGCAGTGAAATCCGATTTGTAAACGTATGAATTATCCCATACCACTGAACAGGGGAGGGAAAATGCTCAAAGGAACAGCCACTCTGGTGAAGTAATCTTATAATAAAGGCAGGTCACTACAAGTCATTTCTAGACCTTTCTGTTGCCGATGAGACACATTTAATGTCTTTGAACTATAAATAACAGGTGTTAGTTGGTAATTTGCTGAGATGATCCTGGTGTCCGCAGAGTGGCTGTTCTCTTGAGTAGTTTTCCTCCCCTCTGCTGCCGGGAGGGGCGTGGCTAGGCGTTTTTTTTTTTTGTTTTTTTTTTTGGGGGGGGGTCTCGGAGGGCCCTCGAGGGATCTCTCAATTATCTTGTTTGTTTGTTTTAAATTTTATTTAAGTGTTATATATGATAAAATGAAATTCCTTATTTACCCATTTGAACTGCACGAATTGTATCAAATTAACGATAAATAAAATAAAATAACATGGACGTCTTGTGTTTGATATTACCAAAGCCTACATTAAGGAACCTATCTCTGCTGTCAAAAGATTATATAGTCCTCTGTCGGGTATTCTTAGCAGCAAAATAATTACATGTATAATTTGACCCTTAAGGACCTTTGGTGTAGTGAAAAATATATTTTAGTCAGTTACGTAATAGTATCATGTAACTAGCTTATATAATACGCGGTTTTCTGTCTACTATGCTTTATCTTTAACTTCGACCCAAATGCGTGCTATGTTTATCTTTTGAACACCGTATCTGAAGTGTGAAATCATAATTGTTATTTAAGTTTTATGTTAAATTTTATTATATCATCATAGGGAATAAGAAGGTCTGATAATAGAACTGTAAACACTTAAAAATAATATTAATAATAATAGCATCACGTACGCCATCTCAACCAATCAGGGTCTTAGCTACGGAAAAGGGGCGGGGCTCCTGGGCAGATAATCATAATAACCATAATAATAACTGAAAAGAAGGATAGTATACAAACAACCGAATCCTTACATTCCACACGCTGAGAGAAGTCAAACGTGGAACAATACGGCAAAATAAGTACAAAATGAGACACATGATCTCTAAATATTACAATCGAAGTTACTCTTCATAATCTGGTCTTCATATATACCGTATTTTCAGTATTTCCTTAGTCATTATCAGAGACGGCTTAGAAAATAATGCTTATATTGACCACACCCGGAATATTTAACAATACACACTTTTTAAAATACCATGCTGAGTATACAAGCTGTCCTCCATAAATATTTCCCCCAATAAGATTACGTAGAAAAATTAATGCTTTTGTAAGAAACGTCACCACACATAAGTGCAGTACTGATGCAAAATCGCGTAGGATACATAACGAAACATAATTTTGAATAATACTGACAATATGCGCTGGACGATTTTGTACATAATGCGCTGAAAAGGGGAATAAATGGAATAAAATATTAAAATAATGAGGAAAGAGAAAAAAAATTGGATGAATAAAATGTAGGAGAGAAAATGATTAAATCATAAAGCAATCTAAATTAAAAACAAACAAAAAAAGGCCACAATGCAGAAAACACATGATCGCAGAAATGAACTTTCTTTTTATTTCCTATATGGTGACAATGACATATGCAATATGATAAATGGCGAGTCAGTCTTCCCAGACGCTTTTATCTCACGAAGCACCTGGATTTTAATTATACATTATCCATTATTATCTATTTATTCCTCTACTTTACCTACCTGAGAAGAATCCTGGAATAAGACTGCAGATAGAGCATACACAATACAACATAGGCGAGGCATGCACGTTCATCAGAGAGAAAAAAGCAAGGGAGTGAGGAACATGGTTATGTGCGTCCTACGGCACTGTTTCCCTTGCCAGACTACTACGGGGAGAGCAGGCTACTTGGGCTCTCACTACTTCAGGTTCTACTTGTCTATCCCTTGTGGTGTTGGGAGTTAGTGTTGGACCTCCAGACGACAGGCGTCCGGGGAGGGCAATGCGCTGAGTGGAAGGAGAAAGGCGTTTTTAGGCTTTGAAAGGGCAATCGTAAGGCTTTGGAGGAGAGAAAGAGAGACTTACCTGGACAGGATTGTATCTTGGAAAGGGGTTGATTGGCTTGGTGGCCACATGGGGAGGAAGGCTGGCCAAGGACAGAGTCTTACTGTCCTTGCGCTTCTTCGTCCTTTTGTTGCGGACAAGAAGGGCGGCCTGCATGCTGGTCCGCTCGAGGAGGAGGTGGAGGTGGAGGTGGAGGAGAAACAGGTGGTGGTGCCCTGCTCAAGG
>NC_061834.1:33504371-33506871 GCF_019202785.1 Penaeus chinensis | reverse complement strand
TTATTATTATTATTACCATTATTATTATTACCATCACCATTATTATTCTTGTCACTGTTATTATCATTATAATTTCATTATTACTACTATTGTCATTATTTTATAATTGTTGTTATTATCAGTTTCATTATTATCATTATTATTATTATTTTCATTATTATTATTATTATTATTATTATTATCATTATTATTATTATTGTGTTTGTTGTTGTTATTCTTATCATTATTGTCATTCCTATTATCATAATTTTCATCATTATTTTTCATAACAATTTTTACATTTCTCTCATTATTTTCGTTATTGTCTTATAATTTTCGTTAGTATAGTTATTATCTTTTATACTGTTATCATTTTCAATATTACTATCATCGTTTTACTACTAATATTAATATCATCATTATTATTGTTTTTATCATTGTTATTATTATTGTTATTATCCTTTTTATTGTAATTTTCATTATCACTGCCATCACTATTTTTGTTTCTTCTTACTATTATTCTTGTTATCATTATCATTGACATCCTCATAATATATAACAAGACTAATAATATGCAAAAAAAAAAAAAATAATAATAGAAAATAAAAGATAAATGAACTGCTAATCAAATGATAAATAAAAGCGTAACATTAAGCCTTTCTGTTCTTCATGTATAAAATTCTTCAAGGCCGAGGTTACCAAGCAGTCATTTTACGGCAATTATCAAGCCGAGGAGGGGGTACGGGAAGGAGGGGGGTCAGGAAAGAGGAGGGGAGAGTGGGAAAGAGGAGGAGGAGGGGTGGGTGTGAAGTAGGGAGGAGGGACGGGGTAGATAGGAGGGAGGGTGAGGAGAGGACGGGGTAGATAGGAGGAGGGGAGGGTGGGAAGGAGGAAGGAGGGACGGGGTAGATAGGAGGAGGGGAGGGTGGGAAGGAGGAAGGAGGGACGGGGTAGATAGGAGGAGGGGAGGGTGGGAAGGAGGAAGGAGGGACGGGGTAGATAGGAGGAGGGGAGGGTGGGAAGGAGGAAGGAGGGACGGGGTAGATAGGAGGAGGGGAGGGTGGGAAGGAGGAAGGAGGGACGGGGTAGATAGGAGGAGGGGAGGGTGGGAAGGAGGAAGGAGGGGTGGTACCTCCTTTGAATTAATTATACAAGTGTGGTCATCTGTTTCTGGTGGATGGAGTTGCGCCATTACTTTAGATTGACGATAAGAATGTTCCGTGAGTTTCGTTATGAAATGTTAAAATATGGCGATGCCGGATTCCCAGGCTAGATCCATGGACATTGTGAATGTATGTAGAAAGAGAGCTATGTATACTATCATACACTAGTGTATATGAAATGGATCATAGAGGTGTTAGGGAAAATATAGAAATTCGATAAGAAAAGAAAGAAATATTTCTTATATAATTCTCAACCATTCCCGAATTTCACACATCCAACTACAATACACGCATGGGCGTAAAATTAACATGACTTAACAAAGCATAAGGACTTAATTGAGAGCCCCCCCCCCCCTCTACGGCCGTCCTTCCTCTCTCCCTCTCCCTTTGCTCACACCTAATAACACTGAAGTACAGAAACAGGTCAATGAAAAAGATATTTACATTTTCTCGTCAAAAAAGAAGAGATAATAATAATAGATAATAATAATAGAACAGAATAAAAAGATCTAACTGTGATACCTGACGAAAAAAAGAAATAGAAAAAGAAGAAAATAAAAAAGAAGGCAAACAAACAAGCAATATAAAATATGAAATAACCATGAACCTTACGAAGCATCCGAGCTTTGAATTGTTTGTGCTTACGGGACCTAAAATAGCTTTACTGATGGGAGTAAGAGCAAGGGCACAGAAGCACCTGTGGAGAAGCTGTATGTAAGTGGGAAGGAAAGGTAAAAGATGAAGTTGAAGTTTTTTATGATTTTTGTGATGTGAAAAGGACGGCGGGAGGGAAGAGGAAAGAGGAGAGAGAGAGAGAGAAAGAGAGAGAGAGAGAGAGAGAGAGAGAGAGAGAGAGAGAGAGAGAGAGAGGAGGAGAGGGAGGGAGGGATTAAGAGACTGAGAAATTGAGAGCTAGAGAACAATATCCAAACCCTCAAAACAAAGAGAGAGAAAAAAATAAACATCTCACAATACATCCCACACTCTCTCCCTTTCGAGAAAATAAAATCCTGAAGAAGAGGAACCGAAGAAGCAAAACTTAAAAAATGAAAAAAAAAAAAATGCAGAGAAAATAAGAAAAGAAATAATAAATCGTCCCTCTCTTCAACAAGCATCAAAGAGGGAGTCTATCGAGCGTGCCCCTCCCTTGCCCTGAGATCACTCGACGTACTCACACAATATCGATTCTCATTGACCTGCGGCAAGAGGATGACATTGAACTCCTGCGGTCAGACTTGGCATAAACACTTCAGGCCAAATGATGAAGTTGGTGAAAAAGTATTGAAATAATTGGTGACATTTTTATAGGATTATTCATATTACTTTTATCATTATCATTATCACTGTCATTACCATCA
>NC_061834.1:33499666-33501771 GCF_019202785.1 Penaeus chinensis | reverse complement strand
ACAGTGCCTTTTGAAGACCTTTAGAAGGTTGTGCGAATAAGCTTACTGAAGCATACCTGAAAAAAAGTGTTCAATTGTCCCCTTTATTAGTGACTATCTTTATACCTGATAAAAGTTCTTTCAAAGTCGTCGATTCTTTGTATACTCCACAAGATTTTTACAACAAGCGATTTTGACTTCTGAGAAGGTTTTAGAGCAAGGAAGGTGAACCCAAAAAAACATTTGTGTGTGTGTGAAAAAGACAATACGATTTATTTGAATAAAATTAAATGTCTGCTGATGATTTGAGTACCAATAACACAAAGCAAAAACTAATCAGAAAAAAACATCAGATAAACAAAACAAGCGGACATATAGATCAAATAAAGAAGAGATAAACATTTAAAAAAGAAATGGAAAGTCAGGTAAGAAAAAAAAGTAGAAAAAAATTAGGATACGAAAGAAAATATCGTAGGACCCCCTCCCCCCCTCCCCCTCCTTCTGCGTCGCTCTGTTCGATTCCCGATAAATTCTCCAGACGAAGGACTACAACAGAGACGCCCGTGACACGAAGCGCCATGATCGATTTAACCGCCTTTCCCGAGGCATCCATCACTCTGCGACTGATGGGTGGATGCACTCGTCAGGATCAGCCATTTGCTTTGTTTATACCCGATATTTTGGGTCTCGAACGAACGCCATTACGAAGACACGCCGGCAGATGTAAAGCCACGCGCACACTTTCGGATCCGGCCAACTGTTCGGACGGGATTGCGAGAGCGGAACGAGGCGGGAAACGAGTCTTCGGCGTCTCGCTTTTAGGAGGCTAGCGCGCGAGCCCAGATGGAAAGGTCGACAGAAAAGGATAAGAGTAGGGGAAAAAAAAAAACGAAAGAAAAAAGAGAGATTAAGAGGAATGATGGAGGGTCGATAAAAAGAAGGGGGTGAAAGGAGAGAGAGTGGTGGGAGAGGAGACAGAGAGGAAGAGAGAAGAGAGAAAAAGAGAGAGAGAGACAATGAGAGACAAAGAGACAGACAGTGTAAGAGAAAGAAAGAGACAGAGGTGAGAGAAAGAGAAAGCGAAATAGAAAGAGAAAGAGAAAGAGAAAGAGAAAGAGAAAGAGAGAGAGAGAATTCATTTCTGTTTTCTTTGGTCCATCTTATCTTCTTTCTTACTCGAATACCTTCCTCTTTCTGTTTTTTTCTCCTTTTTATTTTATTTTTATTTTATTATTATTATTATTATTATTTTTTAGTAAGTATTATTTAATGACCTGCAGTGACAAAGATAACAGCATATCATTTTCAGTGTTATCCTGAAACACGGACATGAAGCGGCGTTTGGACGAAGCGTCATCACCGTTTCAGTGGTTCATATCACTGCTGGGTTTCCTGAAGCGTGAAGTGTGATTTCTTTTTTCTTTTTTTTCTAAATGGAGTAGTTTCTGTGACTGGTTTTGATTTCGATTTCTTAGTGTTTCTTTTGTTTTGCGTGACGTCATCATATAAGTTGGAGCACACGTGTGTTTCGAATACTGTTTAAGATTTCTATTCGTATTCATAACTATTCCACGGTCTGTTTAGTTACAATAATAATCGATATTAGTCTATCTGAATCATGTGTGATAACTCAATAGATAGGCAAACAGACAGATAGACAGTTATACACGTATTTACGAGTATGGACAAAAACACGGAGTGATGTGTTCACTACCATTAAATTAAATACTGTCACGATAAAAATGGAATAAAAACGTAACTTTTCGAACTCTTCAACAGCTCCTTGTCAGACATAGTAAAACAAATAAAAGGGAAAAAAGATGATAAGAGGATAAGAATAAGAATAAGAACAAAAAGAAAGATAGAAAGAAAAAGAAAAGCAAAGAAAGAAGAAGAAGAAAATAAGAAAATATTTATATTTGTATATATATATGGATATACATGAACCGCGTTCATGTTGACAAATGTATAAAAGGTATGAATGAGAATGAATATCTTCACAATACAAGAGAAACCGGTCAAATACATCTCTTGTATTGTGAAGATATTAATTCTCATTCATACCTTTTATACATGTATATACATGTATATGTATGTCTGTGTTTGTGTGTGTGTGTGTGTGTGTG
>NC_061834.1:33459666-33462166 GCF_019202785.1 Penaeus chinensis | reverse complement strand
TAATAACCCAGTTAGATATCTCTTCTGGGCCCTCTGCTTTAGTCTTGTCTAACCTTTTCAGTAGGTCTCTTATTTCATTCTTTTCGTGTGTGATATTTTCGATATTCTGATTTACGTTTGTACGGTTACTTGTCATTTCAAAGTATGGGTTCTGAACAAACACTGACTGGAATTTCTCATTAAGGATTTCATACATTTCCTCCTCCTTAGTATAAACGATCTTATTGTTTTTGGTGGCTTTAATTTGATCTCTGCTTTTAGTCTTACTATTTATGTAGTTAAAGAAGCGCTTTGGTTGGTTTTAACATTTATTGATTATATCCTTTTCAGAGTCTAATTTCGCCTCCTTCATGGCTTGGGTATACTCATTTCTTCCAACTCTATACCTTTCATATGCTGCTTGAGATCTATGTTTTCTGAACCTTTTCCAAAGGAGCTGTTTTCTCTCATTTTCTTGCAATTATTATTGAACCACTTTGGGCCATTTCTTGCTTCAATTTTGAATCTTGATGCAATTTTTTCTACTCCTTGTTTATAAACTTCGCATAATTTAGAATATTGCATATCAAAGTTCTCTTCGTCATCAGGATTTCCTAGTTTATGTCATCATAGAAATCTATAATTACCTCTCTTGTAATTGTGCTTTCTTTTTCTTGCCTTACTTACGATGAGTTTTTCCTGTAGCAGACAGTATTTCAACTTAATTACTACCTGGTCACTTTTTCCTAGAGGAGGGCAGTACTCCATATCCTTAATGTCATCTTTATGCTATGTAAAAATTAAGTCAAACATAGACGGCCTATCTAGCCCTCTTACCCTGGTTTGATCTGTTACATTCTGGAAGAGACAAAATTCATTTATGACTTTTAGCAATTTTGCATTCCACGAATCTGGCTGAGCTCTGGGATCGAAACTTTCCCAGTCAATTTTGCTATTAAAATCCCTTATTACAAGATTTTCTTTTGCATGAGTTTCCGAAAGTTGTAGCACTTCTTCCAGACTCTTTAACGTTTCTTGAATAAGTTTTGGGTAATTTTCTTGTGACCACGGCCGATGTATGAGGTGACATGTACACTGTGGTTATTATTATATTTACTCCATTATTTCTACCTCAGTTTTCTTTAGTTCTACTATGGGATCTTGTTGTTCCATTTGCCTTATCCTTTCTTCAAATATTGTAGCCTCTGAGTCCTAATGTTACATCGTCTACGGATTCTGTGATGCATATTACATCTAGTTTATTACTTTCAATAAGTGCATCCAGTTCTAGTAACTTTGAACATATGATTTTTTTTTTCAGTCCTTTGTTTGTTTTTTACCTCTTCCAATCTTTTCTACAGCATTTCTCAGTCATCTTGGGTCATATATTCTCTTCTCCAGATTTTCTTATATTCTTCGTGTGTGGGCAGGATTTTAACTTTTTGTATGACATCAATTACCATTTGCTTATTCATGAATGGCACTTTTAGAGGACGTTTCTTTTCCCTTTCGAATAATCCCAGCCTCCTGTGAGCTATGATATTCTGCTCCGAGAATTCGGGATTTATGACCTTGAGAATATTGACAATCAATTTCTTGTCTTGTTCTTCATGTCCCAATATGACTATGTCCTTGTTCACATCAGCCAACGTTTGCAATATTCGTTGCGTGTTGCCCAAGGTGTGACTTAAATTTATTTTTCTGCAAGCTATATTTTTATTTTTTTGTGATCTTCATATTTTTTTCTAACTTATTTTTCCCCATTTTATTTACAGTTTCCTTTACTTTCGATACATCGGCATATGTAGCTGTCATCTTTCTTTTACTCTTCTATTATTTGAGACTGGCTGCTTGAGAAATTGCATTCAATCTGCTTAACAGTTTCCTGTATTTTGATTACTTTATCAACTTTTTCTTGCTGATTCTTTGCGTCGATTTGACTACTGTTGCCAATCTTGGTTTCTACTTCTTCCCCCTTTTCCTTTAATTCTTTGATTTTCATATCAGACTTTTCAGTATTCTCTCTCTGAATGGTTGTGTTCCTCCGCTAATTATCCACCAATTCCTTCAAATTTACGTTTTCTTCACGCATTTTCGTACCTTCTGATGTTAGGTTGTCTACCTTGGCTTCAAGAGCCGCAATTCTATCTGCTGCTTTCGTTAGCTTCATTTTCCTGGTTTGAATGGTTACCCATAAAACAAACACAAAAGCAAATCTGTACTCACGGCAATTGTCTCTATGCGCGAAACGCTTACCCTTCGCGATCACTTCTCGCCTCTCTCTCCTTCGCTCTCACTTCCCGGCTCACAAAGCCTCACTATCTTTTTCAATGTTTTACTTATTCCTTCACTTTATAACCCATATTATTCTTTCAAATTGAACCGTACACATTTACAGATCCCATGGCTATCAGACTCAGACCACCCATTGCCTGATCTTCTCCGTATTTAACAATATGTTAGAGCTGTACTTCACTGGTGCGATGCATTGTACGAGAGTGTGTGTGTTTGTGTTATAAAT
>NC_061834.1:33454666-33457166 GCF_019202785.1 Penaeus chinensis | reverse complement strand
CCTCTGTGGTGAGGTGAGGTTAAGCGCCCTTTAAAAATATTATGCGAGCTTGAAATAAAGATAAAGTCATTTGCACTGCCACTGCAGTCCCCCCCCCCCCCCCACACTCACGCAAACAAAAATAAAGGTATATGCACACACAAACACACACACATATATATGTGTTTGTATTTATATATATATATATATATATATATATATATAAATACATAGGTGGGTGCTTCATGCTCGGGATGATGTGAAGCGATGGTGTGGTAGCCTAGTTAGCGTTAAGTGCCTGCTTGCATGCCTTCCCGCTTTCAGCTGCCACCGCTGGCTAGCCTGGTGCGAAAAAGGGAGCAGCTATGCATAAGACTCCCCTGCCAGCTCATAGCCTCTCCATCATCAAGACTTCTACAGTGCCTCCTCGTGGCCACCCATGGAAACTAGGTACCTTGCGGTCCTAGGCTGAACTGTGGAGGCTCTTGGAGCAGCAGGAGGCCCTAAAGGTACGGAGCTATGGCCCACCGGCGTGTGGATACGCCCTGGCTTCGTACTAACTCCTGTCCCCTGCGCCCCCTGGGGTTAATGGGCGGCTGTGGGGAGGCAGGCCTTGCCAGTCGGCCCCCCCGAGATAACCACTGGCAACGTCTAATATAGAAGTTGACGCTGGGGGGAGGGCTAAAGTCCCTCCTACCCAGCAAGTACGGCGGGCTGTGGGTCCCTCTGGGTTGGCGACCGCTGGGACTCGGGTGGGGAGGGGGGGTTACCCCCAGTCCCAGCTGGGTCCCAGCGGCCGCCAGCCTGGCGTGATGCTTGTGGGGGAAAGCCCTAGGGAGCCCTGCAGGTGGATTATGGGGCCTGCAGCCAGCCAACCTCCTCTACATGGGGCGGCGTCGGTAGGGGTGGCAGAGGTGGCGCCCACCCGGAGTGACTGCCCGAGGTTAGACCTCAGGCGGACTGTCAGGGTGGGGGCTTGGAACATCCGTTCCCTGCGACAGGACGATCGGTTACCACTACTATCGAGGGAATTGAAACAGCTGAGAGTTGAGGTGGCTGCTCTCTCGGAGGTGAGAAGACCTGGCAGTGGCACGATTAGTGAGGGTGGCTACACCTACTACTGGTCGGGCCGCAGCGATGGCCACCATCTCCAGGGAGTAGCCATAGCCATCTCCAGCAGACTTCAACCCTTGGTAGTTGAGGTCACTCCAGTCGATGAGCGTATCATGGTATTGAGACTGAAGCTTTCATTTGGCTTCATGTCTCTTGTTGCTGTATACGCTCCTACGGATGTATATAAACTTGAGGTGAAAGAGATGTTTTACGCCAAACTTGCATCTGTGGCAGACAGATGTCCTCGGCGAGATATTCGTATTGTGCTGGGCGACTTCAATGCGGTATCCGGCTGTGATCGAGCTGGCTACGAGATGTCTGTCGGTCCTCATGGCTCAGGAGCTGATGCTGGCAGTGAGAATAGCCTCCTTTTCCGTGACTTTGCTAGGTCCCAGAAATTGAGGATTTCTGGCTCCTGGTATCAGCGTTCTGTCCCGCATCGCTGGACTTGGTACAGCGATACAGGAAGAGTGGCCAAGGAGATCGACCACATCCTCGTTAGCACTCGATGGAGGATCCTCCAGAACTGCAGGGTATATCGAAGCACTGAGTTCTGTGGAACTGACCATAGAATAGTGGTGGCTACTCTCCGGGTCCACTTTAGAACCCCCCGCCGCCCAAATGAACACCCTCGGGTGTTTAATTTGGACAGATTGAGGGAGGACGAGTGTACCCGGGGGTTTGCCGAGGCTATCTCTGGTCGTCTCACAGCACTCGAGGGCCAGACAGACCCTGTTCTTATGTGGGATACCTTCAAGCGTGAAACGCTTGATGCAGCTCAGGAATCCATTGGTGAACGCCCAAGAACAAGACAGAATTCCATCTCGCAGGAGACGCTGGAAGCCACAGATGCTTGTCGTGCGGCTCGACTGTCAGGGGATCGCACTTTGCACCGCTCTCTGGTGCGCAGGACTAGGTCACTGTTGAGAAGGGATAAGGAACAGTTTATCAGTAGTCTTGCAGAGGAGGTCGAAAGCCATTTCCTTGTAAATGACCTTCGTCCTGCCTACCAAGCTCTGAGAAAGCTGAACTCCAAGCCCCCCTCACAGACGGCTGCAGTCCGCTCAGCAAGTGGCCAGATAATCTCAGATCCTGATGGGGTGCGTGTGCGTTGGGCTGAGTATTTTGAGCAGTTGTATAAGGTTGATCCACCAACAGTTAACATGGATGCGGGTAATGTTGAGACTCCTCTGCCAGATCCACCCATCAGCGAGGATCCACCCTCCCTGACCGAAATCAGGGGGGCGATCTCCAAGCTGAAGAGTGGTAAAGCAGCAGGTGTCTGTGGCATCCCAGCCGAATTGTTAAAGGCTGGTGGAGAACCTATGGCAAGGGGCTTGCATGCAGTCCTGTCTGCCATCTGGCAGACTGGTACCTTTCCCCCTGACCTGCTGAGGGGTGTGGTCAT
>NC_061834.1:33434666-33437166 GCF_019202785.1 Penaeus chinensis | reverse complement strand
AAAAGAGTATAGAAACAAATAAACAAGATGTTACAACGAGCGATCACTTGACGTTATTTCTGAAAAATGTGAATGTAACCGACCGTCACGCAATACGACTGTAAGATGTAAGGTGTCAACTGCTTGAGGGTCGTTCATGTGAAAGGCCAAGGAGTAATACTCCCTTTATGATTAAGATTATTGCGTGATATTATTGTTATTATTAATGGTATCATTATCATTTGTTTTACTATTATTATTATTATTATCATTATTAGTAGTATTATATTTAGTGTTACTATCATCATTATCATTCTTATCCTAATCACATAATCATAATCACACTCATTATTGTAGTTTACGGCTGCGCAATCGCCGACTCTAAGGCCGATTTCTCTAGGATTGCCATCATCCGCGGGCGCCACGTGGTTGAGGCCAGGTCTTGACAATGTCACATGCCTGACTCTTCTACCACGAAGATATGAGTCCTACACCCTGGTTGCGGTCTTGGTACCTGACCAGCTGTGGTCATATATATATATATATATATATATATATATATATATATATATATATATATATATATATAAGACCCTCTTGGATACTACCGCACGCTAACCCAACCAGTACATCGGCTTCCAGCATGTGCTGCGCCAGGCCCTGTCTAGGACACTGGGGTAGTTGCCGCGGTCCCGTTGGCCCTGGTCCCTGCCTATGGCCTGGGAAGGAATAAATTATGTGTTGGACCCTGTGATGCTGTCTTTGTTCTAGACGAGATGCCCCGGCTCCGCCTCCGCCTTGCCCTCTCGGCTGGAGTGCGCCATCACTTCACAGTCCCCCATGAAGATCCTGGGCTATCCGCTCCACAAGCGGGCGTCTTGGGTACAGCGCACCCGCCTTGCACCCTCGCCCTCTCGGCTGGAAAGTACTATCAAATCCTCCACTTTTTTCAAGAAGCAGGCACGCACCTGGTGCTTCACCCGCCATTTGCGCCTCGCCCTCTCGGCTCGAGCGCGACTTCATAAGCCGCGACCAGCACAACACGAGCCGAGTTGATAAAGACTTTTTTTTTTTTTTTTTTTTTTTATGACCATTTGACGCATTTAAAACCAAGTCCATTTGGCTGGATGGCAATTTTCAAAGTCGAATATTGTAAATATGTACGGCCCGACATGCACAGTTTTCACTATATTATCAGTTTTCCTAAAGTGTCCTTTGGATTGGGCTTTCTTTGCATATTTTCTCTTTTTCGCGCCATGCCTGGGAGTCTCTTTCGGGGTGTAAGTACCCATGGTTTTGAGAAGGGAGATCGCTTCGGTCTTGACTCCAGCCCTGAACATTAGCCCTGCTTTTTATTTATTTAGACCTGTGCTCTTGCTTTTGGATCCATCACGCTTCGCGCCAGGGTTGTCGGAGATCGTGTCTCTTCCCAGAATGAAGTAACTTTCTGTGGTTTGGTATATGAGACTACTGGTCTCTTTTGGACTTTAGTGTGTGACCCATAGCCGTACTCAGTGAGTTTTTTTTTTTTTTTTTTTTTTTTAATAACTCTCAGGATCTTTTCTTTTGTTCAGTGTGTTATCTCGGTTGATTCCTGCCTGACCTTGTGGGTATTCAGAATCTTCATGGTCGCTGCCCCTTCGGTGTTCTTTTCCTTTTTACTTGACCTTCGTCTGTAAGCTATTCCTTTCACTGCATTTTTGTGTATCTACACAAATGTTTTTATTAAGAGCTTATCAGCACCAGTTTTTTTCTTCTAATTTATCTTAAGTTAATCTACATATTGGGTTCATGAACTCGTGCTGACACCCTGGGTAAAAACACTTATGGAGTTGGGGCGCCAACTTAGGGGTAATTATATGTTTAAGTGTTATTTTTAAGTCCATCTTGTGTTGGTTTTCACGTGCATCACCCCCGCTGTGCTAAATTGGTGATACAGACACATCTTTATCTATTTTCGTGACTGAAAAGACCTGCATAGCTCCCTAGTGCGTTCAACTTGCTAATTAAATAAATATACCAGCGTAGAGCTTTCACTCAGTCCCAGACAGAAAAAATAATGATATTTACTACCTCCAAGTTCTGATCTGACCAAGGCTGTATGCTTGAAACTTTCTCGAACTTGGGTCTGCTAAACAGCACGTTGCTGGTTACTCTGATATACTAAGCCGATATTCTAGAACAGATTTTAGAATATAAGAATATAAGAATAAAAGTGGGAAGGAAAGAGAAGATGTAATCAACTAAAGAAAGCAAAGAGAGTAAGTACATGGTGGAAACTAAGCTATACACAAGGCAAGTTCCGAGTCAATGATTATACATAAAAATGACACAGCAACATACATAATACCACCTTGCAAACCGTGCAAAAGAGTAATGACTTCGAATGACACATCAGGAAATTGGAAGGAAAAAGGGGATCATATTTCACTCATAATACCTCCCCGAGATTGCAAGACATGATAGTTTTTCTATAATTGTCATATTTTTCTCTGTTTACGTTACTTTGTGCTGATTTTTT
>NC_061834.1:33407166-33409666 GCF_019202785.1 Penaeus chinensis | reverse complement strand
AACAGACGATATAGCTAAGAAAAAGAAAAAAAAAAAAAAACATTCCCTTTGACTTATCAATAGAATCATTATCATTATCTTTTATTTTATTTTTTATATTTTTTAGCCAAATTCAGAAATAAATTTTCACTAATCTTGACACACGATCCTTTCCCTCGTGTTTTCAATAGACTTCCATAATCCCTAAGAGAGAATATTTCTACTTAATCTTCTTTCATTCCGTTTTGGGAAAAATGTTGGTTTTTAATTGTTTTTTAAATGCAACATGACGAATTAAGCTAATGAAAATGAGAAAACACTTGTATGTCGCTTGCATCTTCATCAACATGCACAGCAAAGTTGAATATTGCAGAGCTAAGTTGGTCTCACTGAATCTAAAAATGTATTAGAAAAATCAACACCGTCAGGAAGGAACAGGAAATTAACTAGACGATTATAATGAGGGCTTTTGTCTATATTTCTTCTTCGTTTGGCTGTATCCACTCTCTAGGGTTATATTTATTTATTTATTTTTAATATTATTCGTCATCCTCGTCATCGTCATCATCATTTCATCGTTTCATTATCATTGTCGTTGTTATTTTCATTATTATTGTCATCGTCATCGTCATCGTCATCGTCATCGTCATCGTCATCGTCATTGTCATTGTCATTGTCATTGTCATTGTCATTGTCATCGTCTTCGTCTTCCTCTTCTTTTTCTTCCTCATCAAGATACTACTCTAGAACAGATATTCCTTGAAATCAGGAACATTCAATAAAAATAAAGACAATGTAATGTATAATAAAACAAAAAAACAAAAAAACACACATGTAGTAATGAGGTCCCCGAGTTCATGTAGTTAGTGCATTTTGAATTGTCTTTGTTCCTTCATGTTGATATTTTTTGTTGGTTTATTCTTAGAGGTAAGTGATTGGTTTATGATTACATTTATAATATGTAATTACGTGTGTCCACTTCCTCCAGATTGTGCTGTGTCCATATGAGTTAATTATCCCGTCATTTCTTTATTATGCTTATTGATTATGGAATGGGTATCAATAGTTAAAAGGTTGTATGCTTCATATTAGCGTAAAAATCGTGAGTTATTTGTAAGTACATAAGTTGGTGGATTTCTGCGTCTCATTTAAAAAATAATAGTGATAATTGTAATAAATTAAATAAATAAACAAGTGCATATATATATATATATATTGTTGTGTATTACATTACCTGTCTAACATCAATGTGACAAGTGTAGAAAAGGGTATAAAAGAGAATGAATAACTCTAAAGCGAAATGTATATATTGTAAACCTTTCGATTCAATCTACATCCCCCACAGATTTAACATTTCTGATAAAAATTTAATCGAAACGCGTCAAACAGGCCCCTTGTACTGTGAAGTTGTTCAATTACATTCATACTTTTTTTTATGTTATCGTTCACACTTCTAATGTCTCACAACACACTACAAACTCAACTAGATTGCAATGCATAAAGATATCCTCCAATCTATGGGTTTCGTCCGTTTAGTTTAGATACCAATCACTAATAACAACATATACATACGATTTATGTGAAGCTATTAGTCATCAACGCATAACACAAGTCATTCGCAATGTCGAAAGTGTATATGGATTTTTAATATATTTATGACTTTATTTTTCCCTTCTCTTCTTCCTCCTCTTTCTTCACAGTGTCTCTCCACTCGCCTTTCGCCTTTCTTTAACTTATTTCTGGTTCTTTATGCTGATTGGCTACCTTGGAAGAATGAGCTCGGGGAGACAGGAGGAACGGAGAGAGAACGTGCCGAATTTAGGACAAGTGTTTCTTGGCATGAAAATGTTTGTTGCGCGAGAGAAAGAGAATGTAAGATAAAATAAATATAAACTAAATGATAAACTAAATTATATGACCCTCTCATATCGATTAGATCAAGGTTAAATGATAAAAAAGAGATAATTAGATGTAAAATGATGTTCATTTCATTATTATGACTTGAATATTACTGTTATTCATATTGTTGTCATCAGTAAGAGAATGATGAAAAAAGAATATTAATATGACTATTACTACTAGGAACTAACTACTACTATTACTATTACTGCTTCTACTACTACTGATGCTGCTTTTACTACTAATACTGCCAATACTGTTACTATTACCCTTGTTATTATTACTATTATTGTTACTATTACTGTTACTCTCTCGTTTTATCGTACTTTGCTGTCTTATGTCATATCTTTGAGCTTTGCATCCTTGTTTATTTGTCTTTTATTTATCTTTTTATTATATTATTCTATTAGGCAATATTAAGTCTTTCTGATAAGTAATGGTGACTGATTGATGTCCTAATCAAAGGGATTCTGATTTGCTATTTTATTTCTCTCTCGCTGTTAACTGTTAATGTGACCCCCCTAGTTTTTAGAAGGGTGGGGTGGGGGTGGGGGGTATATTCTCGTCCTCATAATTTTCTTTGAGTTTGCCGGTCTATGGATATTTTTTTTTTTTTTTTTTT
>NC_061834.1:33394666-33402166 GCF_019202785.1 Penaeus chinensis | reverse complement strand
TGCATGTACACTAACACGAGGAAAACGCACACGGGGCTTCGAGGCATTTCCGGAGCGACATCGAAACTTATTCCTTTTTCGTTTATCTGTTGTCTTCTTGTCTTTCTCTCGCAGTTAGCTCCGTATCTGTTTCTCCTGTTTACGTGTCTATCTTTCTTCCTGTCTCATGGATACTAAGAGATATAAATGTATATAAAGATAGGTAAATAGACAGATCGATAGATGGATAGGTAAGTAGATACGGTAGAAAGAAACAGACAGAAATATAAATAAATAGGGAAAGAGATAGACAGATAAATAGATATATAGGTATATAGACAGAAAGACAGAGAGAGAGAGAGAAAGAGAGAGAGAGAGAGAGAGAGAGAGAGAGAGAGAGAGAGAGAGAGAGAGAGAGAGAGAGAGAGAGAGAGAGAGAGAGAGAGAGAGAGCGAGAGAGAGAGAGAGAGAGGCCCCCCTTTTTTTCATTATTATTTGTCTACGTTTACCGTCTAAGAAATCTTATAGTAATGGACTAAAGTCACTTCTTCGGTCTCCCGGATTTTGACTTCGTTTAACCGACTCGAATCCACGTTATACACACGAGAAGAAAATGTTAACCCTTGCTCGAAAATCTCAATCATTGCGGCCGTTTTTCGTATTTGTTTTCTTATTAATCTGTTTCCTTATTAAAATGTTTTCTTTTTTTCTCTTCATTCACAAAGCATTACCCCATATTCTTAATTTTCTCAATTTTCTTATCTTCCTTCTTCTTTCTCTGCGTTCCCTTTCATTATATGTATATATATATGTCTATATATATATTATATATATATATATATATATATATATATATATATATATATATATATATATATTATTACTTGTTTTAGTGATGTTTGACCTTTTTTGACCCTGTGTGACCTCATACTAATTCCTTAATCCTCAAAGTAACTAACTGGTTAATGAAAGTTTTGATTTGAGATGATTTTACTGCCACGGGAATAACCGGTGACCTGTTTATAAGCTTTGACACATTTGGCACCGAAATTAAGCCCTTTCTTCTTAGTCTTTATAAATTAATATATTAGTTATTATCTATTATTCATTAAATTTATATTTTTGGTCTTCACACATATTCTTAGTCGTCGCATGATATACTGAAGTATTGTTTGAAGACTATACTCAATCTTCAAATTGAAGAAGATTCTCACACACACACACACACACACACACACACACACACACACACACACACACACACACACACACACACACACACTATTGTAAATGATACAATAGTGTGTATCATTTATCCATAATTATATATGGATAAATATATAATTATGTAATTAACTTAACATAATTAATCAATTCAAATACATGAACATATCAACAGGAAATAATTTAATAATATTATCAAGTGCAGATGTGTGGGAAAAACTTAACGTCAAACAGGCAATAAATGCAATAAAAACGACTTTATGATTTCGTTCCTTCTTCATGTGTTGAAAGCGAGGCAGCAAAAACATTGCATTTCTCTGTTCTTTCCTTCACTTTTTCGTGTGCAATTGTTCAACGTGAAATCTCCACTTGTTCAATACTTAAGTTAACGTTAGTGATGTAGGTTAGTAATTGTTTAAGTTTTAATGTTATAAGATAAAATTTACAATTCGCTTTGCTATATTTGAAGTTTTCAAAATTTAAGTAAACATTATTGATTTAGGTTCGTAGTTGTGTTTTGAATTTAATTTTTAGGGTAACATCTACGACTAGTTTTGATATATTTGTCATTTGTTGAATAAATTTGCGTTATATGTTAATTCGACGAATTTAATTCAGGTCATCTCTTGGTTAAACAAACCTTACATTAAGTTAATTAAATAACTTGACGTTCAGAAGGCTTAGAATGCCACTTAAAAAAAAAGGGACATGGATTGTGGTATATAATTATAAAGTAAATATAAATTGTTAAGGGTTAGTATTACTCAGTACTTACGCAATAGTAACTTTCAGCGGTTAAGAGAAAATAAGTAATTACCTATGAGTACTTACCACCTGAATATATCTACAGGAAATTATATTATGATATCACTTATCGGATTAAATGATTATCTTCGTTCCGTAAGGCCATGCAAATTAACTATTTAGAGAGGATGTATACATGTAAATGATATGCACGCTCTGGTTCGCAGTAAATACTTCTATATAACTGTAGGGCATTAAGAATAAAAGGAGAGGGAGAGGGGGAAGAGAGAGATAGAAAGAGAGGGACAGATAGAGAGGGAGGGGTGGGGAGGAGGGAGGAGAGAAGATAATAGTTAATGTATCTGATTCATTGTCAAACAAAGAGGGTTGAATATTAATCAATTTAGCAGATGTAATGATATATGTTTGATTGTATTTCACAAATAGTATTGCGTGTTACATTTATTATAATTAGATACGAGAATAAATATGTATCTTTATTACCATGAGGACTTTCTGCGTTAAATTGTATAGCCATCAGAAATAAACAAACAAACAAACAAATATATATTTATAATAATTTGATCTTTGATTATGTCCTAACCTTTTCTCTCACATTTAATTTTGTTGACGATTTTATTTTCAGAGCTTATCATTTTATATAATCATAATCTGATCGGAGTATTTCCCTGACATTTCGTTGCAATATGATATTAAGAATTGTAAACTTCCCTTTCAGTTGATAAGATTATCAGCAGGGAATGTGATGTGCTTGATGCCCGGTCAAGGCTCTCTTCTTCTCGTGCTGTCTAGTATTATTATAACCTTAATCATATATATTCATATATATATATATATATATATATATATATGTATATATATATATATATATATTTCATTATGTATATTTTTTTTTCATTATATATATTTATATATGTGTATGTGTGTGTGTGTGTGTGTGTGTGTGTGTGTGTGTGTGTGTGTGTGTGTGTGTAAATGTGTATCTATATATATATATATACATATATGTACACACATACATATATATACACACACGCATATATATACACATATATACATGTATACATATTCACACACAAACACTCAAACACACACACACACATATATGTGTATGTGTGTTAGCACACATACAATGGCAGTATAAATCCAATTATTAGTATCTTCATCATCATCATCATCTTATTATTATTATCATTATCATTATTTTTATTATTACTGTTATCATTACCACTATTATTGTTATCCTTATTATCATTATCATTATTATTATTATCATTATAATAATTATTTTAATTGCTATTGTCATTATTGATATCATTATTATTATTAATTATCCTCCCTCCTGCCTTTTATTTTATATTATCAATCGCACCTAATAGACATGCCAATTATAAATTTCCGTGGAAATCTGACCACCAGCACTCTTCACTCTTTGTTTTCGAACATGATCAAGCTTTCGAAAAAAAAAAAAAAAAAACACTTTCATAAAAATACAGTAAAAAAAGGCAGTCTTTTTCTGTTTAGTAGACTTCTTTGTAATGTACACACCTTTAGAAACGGACATTAAAAATGATAAAAAACTGAAAGACTAAAAAAAAATAATAATAATAATAATAAAATATATATATATATATATATATATATATATATATATATATATATATTTATATATTAGTGCTCTTTAGCACCATCTGTAACGATCTATTTATCACAACCTGCTTGTTAATTGCTGAACTAACGACATTGTCATATGACTTGCATCTGCTGTTAAAATCGTCGATGTTAAATGCCAAAACATGGTATTTATGGATTTCTCTTACGGATATAGAGTATGCTATCAATATTTTTCTCTCCATAAACGAAAATCCTTTAACAATGCATGTATTTCTGTTGCGGATATATAGTATTCTGTTTATGAACATAGTCCTCTATATAAAATGGATTGGTGAACATGAGTTTGCTTTATCTTTTGACAATGGATATTTTTACTTTTCAAATAGTTTCAAAGTCACGTAAGGATCCATGAAACTTGTCTAAAAAAAAAAGAAAAATACTCATGCACTAAAGAGTAATATAGCATTCACTATACATTAAACACAAAAAGCTTGTCATATAAAATGCAGAACGTAAGCACAGATCAAACTGTCAAACACAAACCCACACACACCAAAAAGTGTCAGAATTGGACAACATGTGCAAGGCAAAACAAAATATATATTAACACTACTATCATTATTACCGCCGCCATCATTTTATAATGTTTTTTTTAATGGAATTCAACGATAAATTACCCAGGCATGAATACTTGACAAAAGGTAAAACGATATAATGCCACACCTAAAAAAAAAGGAAAATGTATAAACAATAGAACGTTTCATCATTTTCAAAACAAACATTACAAATGCAAAAGTTGAATTAAAAGTGCGATATAACATTACAAAAAACAACAACAACAACAACAGGCACATCACACATGGAATTACACATCCATGATCTACATAATCGTTTGCTGCATCGTCTATGTAAATTGAAACGAGTTTTATAAACACGAAAAGGACTCATAATTACAAAATGAGTATTATTAACTCTATTGTCCTACCTTTCTCTCTCACATGTTTACGAAAGCTACTTCGAATTCTGACTTTTTTAAAAGTCTAAGCGCTTGCTCATTCTGTTTTTTATCAACCACACCATTATTACCATTATGATTAAATATATGTATAATAATATGATATGACTTCCCATGAGAGTCCTTTCAAGGAAAATGTTAATATCTACTACAACATACTTGAAGTACGTCTAAGTCTTAATAAACAGTATATCATCATGTATTTTCTTCATCTCCAGGTCCCTCTCCTATCAATTGCATTAAAAAGAAAAACGCATTTTCCCGCCAATTCAAGGAATGGGGAAATCAGGATCAGTCACTAAAGCCTGCTATTAGACTCCTTGCTGTCTGAGCACATGTAGAACCATCTGTTTATAACAAAATTCACACACACGAGCGCACAAAAAACTACAGTGGACAGACCATAAATCCTTTGTGGTCGGGTTAAGGGAAAAATAGCCGTACAGTAAGAGTAATAGATGTATAAGGATGGACAACAAGGGTTTTCTCTGGCGCTGTGCATTGTGGGAGTAAGAATGAATACTGATGTAGATGAATGTGAATGATACCTAACTATGACCGTTGCACATGGAGAATAGAGGATATAACACACACACACACACTCACACACACACACGCACACACACACTAAAAGCTCTGACACTTCACCAACGGAACAGCTGTCTTTCACTATGCACCAAGCTGTTTAGATTATACATCACATTTTACATTAAATCTAATATTTCTGTTTCAGTCAACGAACACATGATTCTCCCTTTAGATTTTGCACATTTGATAAGATTATATCGGAATATACGTATACTTTTCCACTTTTAGTCTGATGCATAAATTCAGCTTAATGTTAAATATTTCTGAAGTCTGACGTGCTGTTTAACATATAAATAACACCACTCCAGGGTCTCTTGACAAATGGATAAGTATTGAAGATCAATTATAAATGTTATGAGTATACCTACATTTATCTATCACTTAGACAGCCTATCGATCTAACAATTTTTTTTATCTACCTACATTTATCTATCACTTAGACAGCCTATCGATCTAACAATTTTTTTTATCTACCTACTTACCTGCCTGCTTACCTTCCTGTCTACCTACTTACCTACCTACCTATCTACCTGTCTACCAACCAACCTACCTACCTACCTACCAGCCTACCTGTCTACCTACTATCTATATAATACTGAGCATCTTAGATATATCGGAAATCTATTGACTAGTCAGCCGATAGTTTAAAGACAAACATACCTCATCGTCTCTTTTTCCTTCGGGTACACTTAAAACCCTATTTCTTGGTATTCTTTGTGTTACAATTTGCAGATGAAGCAAGAAAAAGTCCTCTCGAACTCATCCTTCCGGAAGTGCTTCGAACTATCGGCGACGAAACGTAAAACAAAAGAAAGAAAATAAGAAGATGATGCGACGAGTTACAGCAGCCCACGTGTCGAATATTGCCCTTCCGTGTCCTTCCTATACACACACACACACACACACACACACACACACACACACACACACACACACACACACTCACAGAGAGAGAGAGAGAGAGAGGAAAGACACGGTGTGTGTGTATGTGTGTGTGTGTGTTTATATGTGTGTGTGTGTGTGTGTGTGTAAATGAATATATATAAACATATGCACACACACAAACATATATTGTTTAGGTATTTCCTGCAGTTGCGAGGAGACGAGAAAACTCTCTCTCTTCGGGGAATGATATGGAGCTGCAGGTTCAGGAAGGTTCGCCTCTCTACGTGAACTACAGGCGCGTGGAGGGAGGTCGCGGGGGCAGTAAAGTGCGATTCTCTCTGCAGGTTCCGTCGGGCGAGGGGGGTGAAGGGAGGGGGACGGGGGGGGTGGGGGGGGGTTGCCTTGCCGTGTGATTTTCTTGGTCTTTTGTTTTTGTTTTTGCTCTCTCTTTCATTGTATTGTTTTTCTTTCTGCTTATTGTTCTTCTTTGTACTTCTTTTGCTTTATTTATCTCTTTTACTAAACCCGCGTTTGTTTCTTTTACTTCCTCTTCCGATTCTTCTTTTAATTCTTCTTCTTCTTCTTCTTTTTCTTCCTCCTCTAATTCTCCTTTTAATTCTTCTTCTTCTTTTACTTCTTCTTTTAATTCTTCTTCTTCTTTTAATTATTCTTTTACCTTCTCCTCTTATTCTTCTTTTAATTCTTATTCTTCTTTTACTTCCTACTCTTATTCTTCTTTTAATTCTTCTTCTTCTCTTATATTTTCTACTTCTTCTTCTACTACTACTTATTTTATTTGTTAATTTTTCTTTTTCTCCTGAAAGGAAAGTATGTTTCTGGTCGCAGGTATGAAGCACGTAGTTGTTTGTTCTAACTACTGTGCTAAGATTTAACTAAGATATAACTTCTCTGATATAAGTACTGTAATATAACTAAGATATAACTACTGTGCTAAGATATAACTAAGATATAACTACTGTGATATAACTAAGATATAACTACTGTGATATAACTAAGATATAACTACTGTGATATAACTAAGATATAACAACTGTGATATAACTAAGATATAACTACTGTGATATAACTAAGATATATAACTACTGTGCTAAGATATCACTAAGATATAACTACACTGATATAACTAAGATATAACTACTGTGCTAAGACATAGCTAAGATATAACTACTGTGCTAAGATATAACTAAGATATAACTACTGTGATATAACTAAGATATAACTAAGATATATAACTACTGTGCTAAGATATCACTAAGATATAACTACACTGATATAACTAAGATATAACTACTGTGCTAAGACATAACTAAGATATAACTACTGTGCCTAGATATAACTAAGATATAACTACTGTGCTAAGACATAACTAAGATATAGCTACTGTGCTAAGATATAACTAAGATATAACT
>NC_061834.1:33382166-33384666 GCF_019202785.1 Penaeus chinensis | reverse complement strand
AGTTGAGGGGCGTGGGCGTCTTTTTTGTTGCAATTATTAGAGTATTTCTGGTGTGGCGATCCAGTTTGATTGTATTTTGAGAACCTTTCATTTTAAGAAAGTTTTGTTTTAACGTCGTAGGGATTTCGGCATTGTTAGAAGTTTCAGCGTCGTTAGAGACGAACCGGCCTTGGTTCTTGTGAGAAAAAATATATATTATTGTTTTTCTTTGTAGGAAGATTCTAGCGTCGATTAGGTGCATGCGGTTCGGTAGAGGTTTCGGCGTTGTTAGCCATTTAGGGATATCATTTATCTTAAAACAAAACCAATGTTATTGCATATATATATTTGTTTGGTGTTCGATACATTTGTTAGTATTAACGGAAGTTTTTTTTTCTACTTTTATTATCATTCTAGTCATTCTTATTGTTTTGTCTCCGAAAATCTTTTGGAAAGAAATAAATAATTTATTTCAAGATTCGTTTAAACTCAAACCCTCCGGAATGAAGACATCATTTGACCAAAAGAAAAGAACCATATTATTCACACGGTGTCATATATAGTAAAAATAGAAGTACCGGTGTCATATGGAGTGAAATTATCTGAAATAAAAATACCTACAAACAATTCTTAAATGACCATGGAATTTGATCTTTAATTTATCAATTTAACCAAATTTAATTAATCTTCTATAGCTTAAAAAGAACCGTAAAAAAATCACATAAAATACCTAATACTCTATAACTTAATATCCCAATAATATTAATAAAATTGCTTAAAGCTAAAATAAGCCATTAAAAACATTTCCCAGCTTATATCCTTACCTCCTACTACAGATTCAATTTACTACGGAAATACAATCTACAAAATACAAAATACCAGACGCGATATACATTTCCTTACGATACGAACAATCTCATAGCTCTCTCTTCAATGCCAGGCGAGTCTAATCTACGGACGACGTTGTAAACAGATCCACAAGGTATTTTCCCGTGTCATTCCCTAACCCACTTCCAGGAGTAATGGCCTGTTGCTCGTTCCTGAAGAGAGGCAGTAGGAAACTTACGGCTGAGCGTGACAGGACTAGATCGTAAAGGGGAGACAGAGAGGCATGACAGGGAGGCAGAGATACATGACAGGGAGGCAGAGAGGTATGACAGGGAGGCAGAGAGACATGACAGGGAGACAGAGAGGCATGACAGGGAGACAGGCATGACAGGGAGACAGAGAGGCATGACAGGGAGGCAGAGAGGCATGACAGGGGGGCAGAGAGGCATGATTGGGAGGCAGAGAGGTATGACAGGGAGGCAGAGAGGCATGGCAGGGAGGCAGAGAGGCATGACAGGGAGGCAGAGAAGCATGACAGGGGGGCAGAGAGGCATGATAGGGAGGCAGAGAGGTATGACAGGGAGGCAGAAAGGCATGACAGGGAGGCAGAGAGGCATGATAGGGAAGCAGAGAGGCATGATAGGGAAGCAGAGAGGCATGACAGGGAGACAGAGAGGCATGATAGGGAGACAGAGAGGCATGACAGGGAGGCAGAGAGGAATGATAGGGAGGCAGAGAGGCATGACAGGGAGACAGAGAGGTATGACAGGGAGACAGAGAGGCATGACAGGGAGACAGGGAAGCATGACAGGGAGACAGAGAGGCATGACAGGGAGACAGAGAGGCATGACAGGGAGGCAGAGAGGCATGGCGGGAAGACAGACATGACAGGGAGGCAGAGAAGTATGACAGAGAGGCAGAGAGGCATGACAGGGAGGCGGAGAGGCATGACAGGGAGACAGACATGACAGGGAGGTAGAGAGGTATGACAGAGAGGCAGAGAGGTATGACAGGGAGACAGAAAGGCATGACAGGGAGACAGAGACATGACAAGGAAGCAGAGAGGCATGGCAGGGAAGCAGAGAGGCATGACAGGGAGGCAGAGAAGCATGACAGGGAGGCAGAGAGGCATGACAGGGAGGCAGAGAAGCACGACAGGGTGGTAGAGAGGCATGGCAGGGAGACAGAAAGGAATTAAAGGGAGATAGAAGGGCATAGCAGGGAGGCAGAGAGGCATGACAGGGAGGCAGATAGAGGTACAAGCACGCACACGAAAATATATAAATGTATTTCCAGACACACGCAAAGACACACACACACACACACACACACACACACACACACACACACCATATAACATTACTCCATAACATAAAAGTCAAAATTTCATCAGACTGATAAAACCTTCCTTTATACGTTTATCAAAAATCAGAAAAAAAAAAAACGAAAAAATCTGGAATAGGACGAGCAACTTTGCGTCTAGTTCGTAAGCTTCCAAAAGAACATTTAATCACAGGTTTCCAACAATCTAATCAGAAATTGCGAATTTGATAAAGAACATGTTTTCTAAGTTTGCATTTTTGATAAGGTTTGTTTACCCGATTCATGGTATTATGTTTATTTTTTTTTATTTTTTTTTTTTTTATGTTTGAGGAGGATGAAATGTGCAGGACAAATTGCAATCTGATGTTAT
>NC_061834.1:33342166-33344666 GCF_019202785.1 Penaeus chinensis | reverse complement strand
GGGTAGGGAGGCACAGCAGTCTGGAGCGTTCCTTTTATTTGATACTGAATTTCTTTTCCCTCTTCATGGGTTGGCTCCCATATTCGCTTGGGAGGTGGGCATCCACATAACTTGATCCCCTTTTATTACTGTAGACGGACGGAAAATTACCATATTCTCTCATAATTATTGGTAGATACCAAAAGGTATTTTTTTCTTTTTTTACTTTATCCCTTCAGGACCTCGGCCTTGGGCCAAGGGTTCGGACCTGGTTCGAAACCCAGTATGATTGACTCCCCGGCTACCCTTCTTATGGTGGAAAAAAAACCGCCCTAAGAATAACGTGACTTTGAATAATGGAACCCCCACCATTGACAAACGTGAACGACGAATTTCTGCAATTCCTCCAGAGAAGCAAGGCATTTGATTGTCAAATGCGTGAATGAAAATCAATCGCTTTTGAACCCCTTCATCATCATCAAAGTCCTTTGTGGTCAAGTAGACGGCGATTTTGACTTTGTCCGAAATTTGCTAGATGCTAGCTTTCTTTTCAAAGTACATTTCAGTGTCTTAATTAAACTGAGGTAGATTCTTGATTTCAAATTAAAAGTAACTATCCCTGTTGGCCCAAATACCTATTAAATGAGTAATCTTTCACAGGGATTTGAGGACAATGGGGGAGTGATATTCTTGCTTCAAGTAAAATCCCTGAGAATGGCAAAGTTGGATATGAACGTGTCCAAGTGCGACCTTATATTCAAAAACCTATGCAATAGATTTTACAATTGCAAAGTAGCGATACAGTGATTAAGATACTGCTAAATTGTGGTAAATTTGCTTGAGCTCATGACACTACTGAATGCACTGTGAACACGCTCAAGTGTACTAACTGTGGAGGTCCCTATCAGTCTGTCTGGGCCGAGTGCAGTAGCTTGAAGGAAACTAAAACACTAGCATACTTGTGAGGGTATGATGTTAGTTACCATGAAGCTAAGAGAAAGGTGGAAGGTTTGACCAGCAAACTCAATACTTCCTACGCTTCAGCAGCAGCTAACAACACTCCCAGTTCAATCAGTATCATTAAGGAACTGGCGGCTAAGGATGAAAGAAATACTGAATCAAATTAAACGGTTAAGGAATTACTGAATCAGACTAAAGAAACAATACAATTAAACAAATTGCTGAATCAACCCAACAATAGCGGCATCATAAGGAGGATGATACCACAATCTGGATCACACCTCGTCCGGACGGCCCTTTGTAGGATTTAATCTAGTTTTTGGTCTGTTTCTCGGAACAGATCATCTATTGCGTATCTCTCTGGCAGCGAGACACAGGACATGGGAGGCCCCTGGCTAGCGAGGGAGAGGAGGACGAACATCCCTCATAGAAAAACAAAATTAAAACCGGCGGACAAGGCACCTCCAAACCCCATACGAGTAAAACGTATTTTTCGCGTTAAACATTATACAATAGAACTGTCGTCTTATGCTCCCGATATTATAGTTTTTTTTTAAGAAACGCATTTAACACATCTCGTCTCGTCGTTTCGCTGAGGAACTAGCATCTGTGTCGAAAGGATCGAGAGAGTAGGGGAGGAGGCGGAGTCGCCCTGTACATCCACCGAAGCCTCCCTTTCACTAAAGAAGCGCTTGATTCTACTTGATTCTAGCATAGTTACGATTCTATCAGCCACAGATAGATCACACATACACAAAAAAACAACAACAAAAAATTTAAAAGGTTTAAAGGTTTAAAGGTTTAATTTGATTCCATTTGTTACAATGGATATTCTTGGTGTGACATAGTGTCTGTTTCATTTTGCTTCTAAACTACCCCCTGTGTGCAATGAATGGCCGGGGTTACCATTCACTGGCGGCGAGGGATTCGAACGCAGGTCAGCAAGATTGCTAGACGAGATCGCTACCGCTGCACCACACAGCACACATTTAAATAAAAAGTCATCCATTAAAAAAAGTTAAAATGAAGAAAAAAAAAAAAAGAATACAAAAACGAAGCAACATTTAAGCATCGATTCGTTAAAAGGAAAGCAACATTTTGTGGATGCCAGACCGTTGTGAAAATACATTTTTTATCTCATAAAATCATGAAGACAATATTCACCACAGATTCTTGGAGAGACAGACAAAATGATTAGAATATATTCTCTCCCTGAGTTGCCTAGCATTTTTTTTATATTGAAATATCATAGATGCACATTAAAGAAACACGTTGATGCACGAAATTTGGTATACAATGCTTTCTGTCTATATTTTTAGATGGATAGACAAATGTAGATAAAGACTTAGATATATAGGTATAGATATGAATAGATATATATAGATATAGATATATTTAGGCAGAGTGATATAGATATAGATATATTTAGGTAGATTGATATATATATACATATATATAGATAGATAGATAGATTGATAGATCAGTGGAGAAGTATGTACATGTAGATAGATATATAGGTATATAGATTGACACAGATATAAACTGATAGGTATTGGTAGAT
>NC_061834.1:33327318-33329566 GCF_019202785.1 Penaeus chinensis | reverse complement strand
CTCTCTCTTCTCTCTTCTTTCCCCCTCTTCTTCTCTCTCTCCCTCTCTCTTCCTCTCCCCCTTTTCCCCTCTTCTCTCTCTTCTCTCTCTCTTTTCTCTCTCTCCCCCTTTTCTCTCTCTTTTCTCCCCTTTTCTCTCATTCTCTCTTTTCTTTCCCATATCAAATTTAAAGGGCTTCTCCCTTCCGTTTACATTCCCTTTCCCTTTTCTCGTTAATCCCCCCTTCCCCCATTTTGGCCCTGATCCTGATTTTTTCATTTTTTTATTCCCTTTTAGAAACGGGTGACGGTTTTTTAAAAAGTAGGGAATGGTGCTTTGTTGTCATTGCGGGATAGCGTGGCTTGAGGGTATTTGTTGTGGGGAAAGGGATTTTTTTGGTTCTTCTTTTTTGTTTTTCTCTTTTCTCTCTTTTTGTTGGTCTCTGTCTTTGTCTCTCTGTCTGTGTCTCTGTTTCTTTCTTTTCTATCTCTCTCTCTCTCTTTCAATTTAACTTCCCTGTCTTGGCTGTGGTCTCTCTCCTCTTCTCTCTTTCTCTCTCCCCTCTCTCTTCTTTTCTCTCTCTCTCTTCTTCTTTTCTCTCTCTCTCTCTTTCTTCTTCATTTCTCTCTGTCTCTGTCTCTGTTGTTATCCCGGGCCCGTCTGTCTGTTTGTTGCCTTCTCTTTTTTTGTCTCTTTTGGCCCTCTCTCTCCTCTTCTCTCTCTCTCTCTTCCCCTCTCTTCTCTCTTCTCTCCTCTTTTTCCCCTATCTCCTTCTTTTCTCTCTCTCCTCTCTCTCTCCCTCTTTTCTTTTCTTTTTTTCTCTCTCTGTCTCTTTTCTTCTCTCTCTCTCTCTCTTTTCTCTCTCTCTTCTCTCCCCTTCTCCCTCTCTCTCTTCCCTTTTGCCTCTCTCTCTCTCTTTTCTCTCTCTTTTTCTCTTCTCTCTCTCTCTCTTTTTCCCCTTTCTCTTTCTCTTTTCTCTTTCTTCTCTCTCTTCCTCCTTTTCTCTCTCTCTCTCTTCTCTTCCCTCTCTTTTTCTCTCTCCCCTTCTCTCTCTTCTCTCTCTCTTTTCTCTCTCTCTCTCTCTCTCTCTTTTTATTCTTTATTTTTGGGTTAAAAATTAAACGTTTCTTTTCTTTGAGGGTTTTGTTTCGTCCCCAAAAAAAAGAAAAAATTTTTTATGTGTTTTTCCCAATGTAGGTTTTTTGCTGTGTTTTTGGGTTTGGGGGAATTTTTTATGCCAAAAAAACCCCAAAATTTATTAGGGCCACAAAATCCACATATCATGCCACAAAATCCACATGTTATGCCACAAAATCCACATATTATGCCACAAAATCCACATATAAATCGTGAAAGGAGCATATAACACCGAGTTTGATCCGGCAAAAATCAAACCCGGGCTTACTATGCTTTTTGGATTATTTTTCAATACAAGTTTTGAAAAAATTTAGGCCCTTTATTTTAGTATTTTAATTTAATATTTCCCACTTCTGTACCTGAGGATAGCCCCCCCCCCCCCTTTTTTTTTAAGCACTGATGTTTAAAATGAAAATGTAGTTGTAAATAAGTATCGAATATTTTCTAAACCCTTTCCCTTTCCCTTTTTGGCAATTCCGTCTGTTGATGAGATTCTGCAAATTTAATGTTTTTTTTTTAGTCGGGAAAATGAAATTTTAACCCAAAATGAGTTCACACCCTTTTTTTATAAATTTTTTGTACAGATCGGTTTGAAAAATATTATTTTAATTCTTTGCAACACACTTACCCCAGAGAACATAAAAAAGCACACACACCCCCAACACAAAATAAAAATTTAAATATGTAATACACAAAATTCATGTATTTTTTACACATATTTATAAAACAAAAAAAAGCTTTTTTAAATTTTTTATATATATGTATATATATTTAGGGTATATTTTAAAAGATACACCACATATTTTGTATTTTGACACCACAAAACACACCACAACACACAACACACACACACACAAAACACAAAAACATATTATATTATATATTATATTTTATAAAAATTATATAAACACAGACACACTTTTATATACATACTTTACATTATTTATATATATTATATATATTATATATTTTTATTATTATAAAATATAAAAATTTATAAAAACCCCCATAACCCCATATGTTTTTTTTGTACTACCCCTTGGGACAAGAGTTACAAGGAGGCGTTTTAAACCGAAAAGACTTTGGGGGTTTGTTAACATTGGGGAGTTTTGCAAAAGGGGGTTTGGCTAAA
>NC_061834.1:33294818-33299818 GCF_019202785.1 Penaeus chinensis | reverse complement strand
AATAATAATGATTAAGATAATAGTGGTAACAATAATGTAAAAATGATAATAATGATAATAATGATAATAAAAAATATAATGATAATGATAATAATAACATTAAAGCTGATGATGATGATGATAACTTCCCGAAAATGCCTGAGGCAAAACACGTTCATTCCCCGAACGACAAATCATGGATTTTCCCCCTTAAGTTGAGCCGGGAAGACACGCAGTATATTCCAGCTAAGCATCTGTTGTCACTTGAATATTCAATGAAGTGTGGGGTCTGCTGTTCAGGTGCGAGAGACGGTGGGCTTGAATTCGAGATGGTGATGATGCTGTAAACTTCCTTTTAATCTTTGGGTTTGTGTGGAATATTTTACGTGTTTTGTGTTTTGTTTTTGTTTATTGTGTGTGTGTTTAATTTGATGTGTGTGTTTGTTTCATGTGTTTAGATGTGTATTTGATAATTGTTGTTTTTGGTTATATTTCGTGTTTTGTGTTTTTTTTTGTTTGTGTGTGTTTGATTTGATGTGTGTGTTTGTTTGATGTATTTAGATGTGTATTTGATCATTGTTGTTTTGGTTATATTTCGGGGAAAGTTGGATGTGAAAATATTTTTTGATGCTGTAATGTCAACACTGCGATGGAATAATCGCTAGAATAACAATTGAAAAAAATAATGAAAAAAAAAAAAATAGATCATTAAAAAAAAAGAAAAAAAAGAAGAAAATTTCTCAAACTCATTATTTCAATATGAGACAATAAGCCTCTAATGATAACTATAAACTCAATGACAGGTAAATGAATTAAGTTCCCTAATTTGATCGTTCTGTATCACGTTACACTTCAAAGGCAATTAAGCCAAAGTTATAATAATAAAGCAATTAAATAATTAAGCAAAAAACAAATGAATCATTAGATAGATAAAAGAGAGTGAGAGTGATTATAAGTAGAGGATAAAATTCAGTAATAATTATTATTATGATGTGATGTATATTTATGATATCGCCGTTAGTGCTATTTTCATCAATATCATTATTATCACAACTACTATTTTTCTATTAAATAAATTATCAATATCATATATCTGTATTATCAATCTTATCATTATTGCAATCAACAGGACAATTACGTAGATAAAACAGTGATCATGACTCCGCTCTCTTGCAAGAGGAGTTTCGAGAAGCATCGCAATATCCTTTGCAAAGGGTCGCTTTCCTCCGATCTTTCTCAAAAAGAAAGAAAGAGAGAGAGAGAGAGAGAGAGAGAGAGAGAGAGAGAGAGAGAGAGAGAGAGAGAGAGAGAGAGAGAGAGAGAGATAGAGATAGAGAGAGAGAGAGAGAAAAAGAGACAGAGAGAGAGAGAGAGAGAGAGGAGACAGAGAGAGGAAACAGACAGACAGAGAGAGAGAGAGAGAGAGAGAGAGAGGAGACAGAGGAGACAGACAGAGAGAGAGAGAGAGAGAGAGAGAGAGAGAGAGAGAGAGAGAGAGAGAGAGAGAGAGAGAGAGAGAGAGAGAGAGAGAGATAGAGATAGAGATTGAGAGAGAGAGAGAGAGAGAGAGAGAGAGAGAGAGAGAGAGAGAGAGAGAGAGAGAGAGAGAGAGAGAGAGAGAGAGATAGAGATTGAGAGAGAGAGAGAGAAAAAGAGACAGAGAGAGAGAGAGAGAGAGAGGAGACAGAGAGAGGAAACAGACAGACAGAGAGAGAGAGAGAGACAGAGAGAGGAGACAGAGGAGACAGAGAGAGAGAGAGAGAGAGAGAGAGAGAGAGAGAGAGAGAGAGAGAGAGAGAGAGAGAGAGAGAGAGAGAGAGAGAGAGAGAGAAAGAAAAAAAAGAAAAAAAAGGAACCATTATTCTAGGAAATGTAACGGAGAGAGTTTGAACAGCGCGAAAAAGAACAATATTTCTCCTTCTCGCCTTCCAGACTCGAGTTGCCTTTGCCGGCGAACGCAAGCAAAAAACTCAAATAGAAGTGAAATTAACTCGGCGAGGGGCGCGCGCGCGTGTGTCTGAGTCGAGGCACGAGAGAGGAAAAAGACCCTTAACGTAACAGGTCAAAAGAACCTTAAGAGTGAGGAGTATAAGGGAAGCAAAACTGGGGGAGTTTAACGCTTGCTTTCGGACTGAATTACGCATTACTATGTACTGTAAACACTCTTCTTGCAAAGGGAACATTTGCAATCGGCAACAATGAGTCGTCAAGGTTCTTTGCAGTCATTTACCTGTTGTTGTTTTTTTTCTTCTTTTCCTCTCCCTCTTCTTTTTCTCTTTTTCTTTATTTACATTCAATTTTTGCTTAATATTCTTCTTATTTTTTCTTTCGTTTGTATTACATTTGTTTATTCGTCTTTTACTTTGTTTGATATTTTTTAAAGTTTATTCGCTCGTTTTTTAAACTTTCACTCTATTTCTATTTCTCCGTGTGTTTATGAACGTATTTTCTCAATAATTTCTCCTCCCTTTACCTTATTTCACTATTTCCTTATATTTCCCTCTTTACATAATTCATATCCTTGTCAACGTCTTCCTATTTCTCTTTCATGTCACTTTATTCACGAATTTCCTTTTCTTCTACTTTACCCCATTGTCTTAAACCCCTTGATATTATTCCAAACCACAGCATACACTCCGATTAAGATATAATATGTTTAATTACTTTATCAGTCGTTGGGTTTATTATATCTTGGCGATAAAGTGGTAATTTTTTGGGAGTAATCGAAGGGGGTCAGAAATGATAAATTCTGGAACCTCAGAAACACTTACTTGCAGGATATTGCATGCTGTATATCGCTATTGTATAAATCACTGTATAGGTTATCAAATATATATTTCAGGAATATTCACCAGGTATTTGTTACATTGTAGTATAAGAATGTATATATATATTTTTCTTTCTTCTTCCTAAAAGGACTAGTTTTCTGATCTATACATTAATACTAATGCAGTTCTGTCAATAGGTGTATTAATATTATTGTGCCATATTATATACGGAGACGAACCCAAACCCTCAAAGAAAAGAAGCAAAAAAAAAAAAAAAAAAAAAAAAAAAATGATGATAACAATAATAATAACAAAATCAAATAATCGGAAAAAAAAAATATGACTAAATTATTTCAAGAGCCACTCTGCCACTAATACATATCTCTTAAATAGAAATTCAACGAAAAGCTCTTTTACTCTCATCCCTGTGTATGCTATACCGGAAGAAAGGGCTTTTGTGATGCAAAATCCTTTCGTAGAATGACTGCTGTAGTAGGTACATCTGTCTCTGTTCAAGACGAGACCCACAAAGGCTGTGAATGTAGGTTGATCGTTGGAATGGAAGTGGGTGTTGTGGCCTGGTTGTACTAGACGAGGTTGTTGTTCTTGGAGTAGCACCAACAGGCGAGCTGGTAGTATTCAGAGAACAGATGACTCGAGGAGCGTGTAAAGGTAAAAAGGATAAGGGAATGGAATGCAATGAAAAGAAAAGATTAAAACTGTTCATTTTGTTTTATCGTTTGGTGTTTTGTTTATATTTGCATCATGGCAGCGGTTACTCGTTTGTTGTGTTATATTAGCAGTCTTATGTACATGTATTAATCTATTAAGGTGTGTGTGTGTGTGTGTGTGTGTGTGTGTGTGTGTGTGTGTGTGTGTGTGTGTGTGTGTGTGTATGTGTGCGTGTGTGTATGTGTGTGTGTGTGTGTGTGTGTGTGTGTGTGTGTGTGTGCATATGAATAGTTATGATTACGCGTATGCATATATAAATCCACAAACACAATCGAAAAAGCTCGTCTTCCTCTTTATCATCTGCAAACGACGTGCCAATTTGCAGTTACCATAAGCTACCGTCAAATTAGCAGAAAACGACACAAACAACCCATAGGCCTGCTACTTTATTCGCATACCGGTGTAATATTGTGACCGTAAATATTTGCCCGGGCGTTACTCTTCGGTTAACGACCTCACCGTCCTCTGTTCCCGTTATGGGTACAGCGTAGAGAGTTTTACGGCTACTTAAGGCGTTGTTCTATTACTGTTTTATCGCACGGAAAGTGAAGGGAAGCGGCAAGTTTGCGCAGGGGGAGTCTAAGGCAGGCGCTTTCCCCCGAACGATTGAAGTGGCTGGACGCGAGGTTTGATAAAGCTTGAGGATAAGGATTATGACGACTGGAATCTCGGATTTGCTGTATTTCTCTCTCTCTCTCTCTCTCTCTCTCTCTCTCTCTCTCTCTCTCTCTCTCTCTCTCTCTCTCTCTCTCTCTCTCTCTCTCTCACTCTCTCTCTCTGTATCCGTTTCTTTGTCTCTATCGCCTCCTCCTCCCTCTCTCACTATCTCTCCTTGTCTGTCTGTCTGCAGCACACACACACGCACACGCACACGCACACGCACACGCACACGCACACGCACACGCACACACACACACACACACACACACACACACACACACACACACACACACACACACACACACACACACACACACACACACACACAAACACACACACACAGACACACACACACACACACATATATATATATATACACACACACACATACACATATATATACACATGCAGTTATATATAAAGGTACGCAGATACGCATACGCCAACAAAGAAATATCCACACATTCACGCATATTACAAATCCATCTTAATCACGCATTCACAACATACAAGTACTGTCGCATATTTTATCTATAAAACATTCCTTGAAAAAAGTGTGTGTGTGTCATAAACTAACGTGCTTGAAACAAAAAAACAGCAAAAACAACGACACAAAAACCAAAAACGCATTCGCACGAAAGCCCCCCCCCCCCCCCCCCCACACACACAAAACAAGTTAAAACCACACGAAAATAACATATTATGATCTCTATAACATTACACCACAAACCCTATTTTCCTCTGAACACTCGGACTCGATTTCAGGAACCCAAGAATGTAATGAAAAACACCCCACCGTGAACAAATAAACAAAAAAGTTTATTTGCGCCGCGGGACACAATCCTTTTGTGATCGCGAGAT
>NC_061834.1:33267318-33272318 GCF_019202785.1 Penaeus chinensis | reverse complement strand
TTGTAGGAATAACATAATTAAAATATCAGAACATTGAGCACGCAAAATTAACAAGGCAAGACCAAGCGAAACAAACAAATCCAAAAGATATAAAAAGCCTTGCCATCACAGTTCCATCAAGCACGATAGAATATGAAAGAAGTAATCTTAAATCTGAAAACATGTTAAAATATAAAAATTCAATCATCACCCTGGAAATACTGTAGATTAACAGCAAATTAATCAATTATTAAACGTCGTGTACAAAGTCGTATAATGAAGGTGGTAAAAGGAAAATGGAGCAATTTCATTTTTTTTTTCAATACTTCAGGCGTAAATTAATCCAGATTATCAGTTAAAAAATCTGGGATAATAATAATAATAATGAAAATGATAATGCTTATGATAATGACCATAATGATAACAGTAATAATGATAATAATAATAATAATTATGATAACAATAATAATAATAACAATAGTAATAACAATAATAATAATGATAATAATAATAATAACAATAATAATTATAATAACAATTGTAATAATGATAATATTAAAATAATGATAACAGTAATAATTATGAATTATAATTATAATAATGTATTGTTGACAGGACAAAATATTTTTGCCCGAGATTAGTGATGTAAAAGTCTACGGAATAAGCAGCCATATTTCACTTACTCCATATACACGAATATCTGGTATCATATATGAGGAAGTTATACAAGGGGTTCATGAATTCTTGGTGCTCATATAACCCGCAAGTCAGTGACATGAGATCAGTGCTGTGATAATAGTTATGTTTGTACAGAAATTTGAAATAATTTCTCTACCGAGTGCCAAGGACTGCCGGGGTAACCGTTAGAGCTGAGTGCCCCGTTGTCCCGAGCGCTATATATCACCTGTCACGAGGCGGGCGAGCCGGGCGGGCCAGGCGCGGCGGTCACGCGGTCACCCCCACGATGGGGGGACACCGCAATGTAAACACTGAGGGGGAGGACTCGGTAGATAACTGTCCCTCCCCTCCCGCGGCTGAAGTTTCAGTCTGTAATTCAGTGGATAGCCCCACTGAATCCATTGCCTTGCAACGGGCGGGTGCTGAAGGTGGTGATCCTGATGCCCAGGAAGGAAGTGACGGCTTCACTTTAGTGAAGTCGAAAACTAAGAAAAAAAAGCTCAACAATGCCGGTAAGAGACCACTGGCACCAAAAAGTGAATATTTTCGCCTCGCTTTCCCTGAAAGTACCACGAAAAACGATAAACTGAAATGGCTACAGAACCTCGGCAATGACTCTCGGGCCCAGGGGGGTACCCCCCTCGACCTTGTGCGAGGAGACACTCTCTCCTCGCCGTATGTGTACGTCGCTCGCTCTCAGCGAAAATATGTTGACGACCTTATTAAAGGATCAATTGGAGGTATTATCTTCAAACTTTGTGATGAGCCCAAGAAGCAAGAGAAATATGACGAATACCTTGTGACCCACTACAACAAGGATTTTGATCTTGAACATGCGTATGCACTCGAAGGAGTTCATAAAGCCATACGAGTGCACAAAGACAAGAAACCACTCAACCGTATACGAATCATATGGAAAGGAGAGCAACCCCCTCCCAGTACATACCACTTCTTTGGGAAGTACATACCCGCCAGCCACATGAGGCCGTGGAGGGCATCCTCCGTCATCTGTTATAACTGCATGGAAAGTGGCCATGTAGCTAAATACTGCAAGGGCAAGGCGCGCTGCGCAGAATGTGGAGAACAACATACTGCCAAGGAGTGTCCTCGCAGTGCAGCAGAAGAGAGTAATGCAGAAGCACCAGCTTTTGTCCCATCCTGCTTCAGGTGTGGGATGACAGGTGTGAATGCCTGGCACTGGGGGTGCAAGGGCCTCCCTGCCCTGGCCCCTCCCCCCCCCTCCCCCTGTGGTCCGAGTGACCAGCGCGACCCTCCCAACCCAACCAGCGGACAGGGTGCCGGGGAAGCGCCTGCCCGTGCCCTGTGTGACGTCACCAACCGCAGAGATTTCCCGCGGCTGCCGGCGAGTGGGGGTGCAGAGGTCGCCGAACTACGCGAAATGTTTGCGCAACTGGCGGAGAAGGTGAACAAGATGATGTTGATCCTCACAGAGGGTGACTCGGGCGTCAAAGCTGCCTTACTCTCTGAATTAAAGACCACGCCCCCCCTCCCTCCCCGGGAGCCAGCCGAGGCAGCCGTCCCTCACCCTCAGGCAGGGATGACCGCAGGCCAGGCGGGGGAATCCCCCGCACAACCATGTGACAGAAGTGACGTCACGCCAGCTGACCAAGGCGACATAAAAGTGCTTGAACTTTTAAAAGAAATAAAAGTTCTGAAAGAACAAAACACTTGCTTAATTAATGAAATGGAAAAAAATAAAAGTGATTGTCAGTGCCGTGATACTCGTGTTACCATTAGTGCTAAACAAACGAACGAGGAGAACCGATGTCAGACCGCCAGTGCTGATAACCAGAGTGGGCGTGTCAGCGCTGACAGCCGCCACGAACAATATCAGGATCCCTGTGACATCGGGTCCAGTGACGCAACCAGCCCCCCAGGTGCACCTAGCACAGCAACCGGAGGGACTGTGCTGAGAAGTGGAACAAAGCTAAGATCAAATGTTTGAAATGGTTAAAAGTACTTTTATGTTTAAGACTACCATCTGTAATGAAATCCACAATCATAAAGCTATATGTTTATGTGAATCTATAATTTGTAATATTAGAGGATATAACAGCATGAGGTACAGATTGCCTAATAGAACACTACTCACTTATGGATAAACGGACAATCAAATTTATATCATGGAATATGCGTAGTATAAAGCCTAGGCTGAATGACCTAGAGTTTTATATCCGTAAATATAATACTGATGTTATTTGCGTGCAAGAACCTTTTGCTGCTGCTGCTAAGATGAAAATAGCACCTGCAATTCAGGGATACTATTCATATGTGAATACAGCCATGACTGGATTGTTGACATATGTGAAGGTAGCACTGCCACATAAATTAGTTAAAAAATCCGAGAACACTGATGTTCAATTTCATCATTTAAAAATTCAGACTGCCACTGGCTATTTTTCACTGTATAATGTATATGCCAGATACTCCAAATTTCTGGCTAGTTCTCTCCCCAATTTTCACAACCAAAGCACGTTATGTATGGGCGACTTCAATGCAAGGCATCCACACTTTGGAGACAACCAACGTAATAGTAATGGGGAAGAATTCAAACATTTTATCAATAGTAGATCACTGACAGTATATGACACAGAAGCAGAGACTCATTTGGGAGGTGGTAGATTAGACTATGTATTTGGCAAAAATTTAGTTCATGGTAATGTCTGTACTTCACTGGTGCGAGAGTTAGTTAGTGACCACTTTGCAATACGAACAGATTATACTGTAGACACCAATTCAGCCACTAGATCACCTAGGCTCCGAATAATTATCCCACCAGGCCTGGAGCATCACTTCAAGGCACGGGTCTATGACTGGTATAACACCTATGAAGTAACATCTGTTGAGAAATTTTCTCAGGATCTAATCAAAGTTGTCACTGACTACTATGACACTTGGGTCTGTTCAAGAAAACTCTCAAAGAAAAAGAGGCCCCAGACCTCCCATGCACCGAGGTGGATCAATGACCCAATTCTGGCAAAGGAATATATACGGGTTCAGGAGATTGCTAATTGCTATAAAGATAATAAGACGACAGATAATCTTCTGCAGTTTATGAAAGCCACCAAGGAATTCAGAGATTTAAAAACTCAGATTCGTAGTATATACTGGGAACAATTTCTGCAAAGTATCAATAGTCAAACTTCTATAGCTGACGTATGGAGAAAAATTAATAGACTGACAGGTAAAGCCCTCACAACACCGCAGTTCCACAGTCCACAGGAACAGGCTAATATGCTGCTAGAGCAGTGGGCAGGAAATTCTCAAGTACACTCACTTCCACAAGGGATAAAAAATCAGCTCAACAAGTCGAAAATAGATAGAAATTTCAATATAGCAATAGCATGTGCTGCTATTGACCCCTCCGACTTTGTCGAAATAACCGAGTGGGAACTAAGCAATGCCCTTCTGAAAGGTAAGGCAACTGCCCCTGGCGAGGACGGCATTACTTACAGCGTCCTTCGTCACATTGCTCAGGTACCAGGCAACCCACTTTTACATCTGTATAGACTCAGCCTATCACAAGGAATCCTCCCAAGCTCCTGGACTAAAAGCTTAATCATTCCTATACCCAAACCCAATACTGATAAATACAGACCCATTTCCTTGACCTCCTGTCTGTGCAAAGTACTTGAGAGAATAATTCTGAACAGGCTCATGTATCGCATAAATGCTAAGTTATCCTCCAGACTGTATGGATTTCTCCCAGGGCGTAGCAGTCAGCACTGTTTTGCAGAGTACTTAACAAACTCAAACCCAGGCATGCAAACCGTATTTCTTGATCTTAAATCTGCTTTTGATATTGCAAACAGGGAAATTATCCTTGAGCAACTAGCTAGCTTTGGTATTCAGGGAAAACTGTTAACATGGATTCAAATGTATCTGTCGAATCGATCGGCTCAGGTTCTCTTCAGGGGCATTAAAAGTACTCATACAAAAGTATTTGAACTCGGCACACCTCAGGGAGGCGTACTTAGTCCCATGCTATTTAATATCCTAATGCATAGATTACTGGGCGATATACCACTTGCAGGCAATGACTCCATTATTTGCTATGCCGATGACATTTGTATTAAATCCTCATCCGAGGAGAGAATGCAAGAGATTCTAGATATACTTTCTGCAAGGGCTACTGAGTGTGGCTTGATAATTTCATCTGAAAAAACAAAGGCACTTAACCCACAGATAATCCCTCTGCCAAGGTTTCATATAGATGACGTTGAGCTAGATCTCTGCCATCAATACAAATACCTTGGGGTGATTGTTAATGATTCAGAGTTCATTAGAAACCTGAAGAAAAGGCTGTGGGAGCGACTGAAGCC
>NC_061834.1:33206428-33208928 GCF_019202785.1 Penaeus chinensis | reverse complement strand
CTCCTTCCCCTCCTCCTTCCCCTCCTTCCTCTCCTCCTCCCCCTCCCCCCTTATAGTGCAAAACGCTCGCATACTCATGTCTAGACAACTGTAAGTTACACCAACTTGATTCATGACAGCATTTTTTAATGTCAACGAGAAATATGAAAAGGGCAATTCTATATGCATGTTGAGGTACATATACATAAATGTAAAGAATGCCATTATGTATTTTCTTTGGAAATTACGTAGGAGGGATGAGGGATATATGTGAGTGTATATACTGTGGGAAGTATAACATACCCAGTCGTAGATACACATATACAAATACATACACACACGCGCCCTCGAACTCGCACACACAAATGCATATTCACAGTAACAACTATATATGTCTATATCTATCCATCTACACACACAAACACACACACACACAGACACACACACACACACACACACACACACACAAACAAACACTCACAAACACATATTACACACACACATAGATAGATAGATAGATATACATACACACACACACCTACATGTCTTCTTCCACCGTCTTTGATGTCTTCCCACCACAAAAGCACCCCCCCACCCCCCCTTCCCTCCCCAAAAGCGCCTTTGTGAGATATTACATAAAAGAATTCCCAAATTCCTCGTACATATCACTTTATCATAATAATTTCACGCTCCTCTTGAATGAAAAATGAAGCTTGTGGGAGAGAGAGGAATGCTCCTTCCGTGGCGTTAAGAAGCAGGAGCATCTCAAGGCCTCGAAGCTCGTGTTCAAAGGGGTTCAGTCAGGGAGTTTCAGTTAAGGAGGTTCAGTCAAGGTAGGTTCAGTCAAAGAGGGTTCATTAAAATGGGTTTCTGGCAAGGTGGTCCAGTCAAAGGGGGGTTCAGTCAAGGAGGTTCAGTCAAAGGGGGTTCATTAAAATGGGTTTCTGTCAAGGTGGTCCAGTCAAAGGGGGGTTCAGTCAAGGAGGTTCAGTCAAAGGGGGTTCATTAAAATGGGTTTCTGTCAAGGTGGTCCAGTCAAAGGGGGGTTCAGTCAAGGAGGTTTAGTAAAAGGGGGTTCAGTCAAGGAGGTTCAGTCAAAGGGGGTTCAGTTAGGAGGGTTCAGTCAAAGGGGGTTCATTCAAGGAGGTTCAGTCAAAGGGGGTTCAGTTAGGAGGGTTCAGTCAAAGGGGGGTTCAGTCAAGGAGGTTCAGTCAAAGGGGGTTCAGTTAGGAGGGTTCAGTCAAAGGGGGTTCAGTCAAGGAGGTTCAGTCAAGAAAGTTCAGTCAAAAGGGTTCTTTCAATGGAGGTTCAGCCAAAGGAGTTTAGTCAAAGGTGTTTCGAACAAACATAGTCAATGAAAAGGATTCAGTCAAAGCGAGTCAGTTAAGGAGGTTCAGTCAGGAGGGTTCAGTCAGGAGGTTCATTCAAAGGGATTCAGTCACGGGTTCAGTCAAAAGGGATCAATCAAAGAGATTCAGTTCATCAAGGAGATTCAGCCAAAAAGGATCAGCCACGGCGGTTCAGTCAAAAGGATTCAACCAAAAAGGTTCAATCAGAAGGTCTCAATCAAAGGGGTTCAGTCACAAAGGTTCGATTAAGCAAGTTCAAGAAAGTATTTTTCATCAGGAGTGAACCATTTTTTTTTTTTTTTTTTTTTTTTTTTTTTTTATCATGAGCCTATTTATTAATGAATATATTGCGTCTATCGCGTTCAGTTTTCAAAAACGTTTGTTAGTATAACATCAATAACCTTTTATTTATGACAGGACTAAACAAATACTGTCAGACAAACAGTAATGAAACTTGTTACTTATTCGATTTAAATATTAATGGAGGAATGCTTGTAATTAAATATATATTTTCTTATCTAATTACGATACGTATATGGAAGAGTTATACTAATACTCCCAAAACAAACACTTTTGTTATAATGATGATAATGTAAATGATAATACTGATGATGGTGATAATGGTAATGATGATTATAATGATAATTATGATGTTAATAATGGTATAGATAATAACGATAATAATAACAGTACTACAACTAATATTAACAATCATAATGATGATAATAATAATAATGATAATGATAACAAACCTATTACTAGTAATAACAATTACAATAGTAGTACTAATTATATTACTACTACTATTACTAATACTACTATTACTACTAATCCTAATAATAACATTGATAGTAATGATATTGATGATTATAACAATAATCATAACAATAACAATAATGATGAAATTATAATAATAATAACAATAGTAATAAAAATAATAGTAATAATAATGATAATAATGATAATAACAATAACAATAATAATAATAGTAATGATAATAATAATAATAATAATAATAATAATAATAACAATGATAATGATAATGATAATGATAATGATAATGATAATGATAATGATAATAATAATAATAAATAATAGTAGTGATAATGATAATTATAATATTCATAATAATAACAAAAAGGATTATGATAATGATGAAAATTATGATAATA
>NC_061834.1:33198928-33201428 GCF_019202785.1 Penaeus chinensis | reverse complement strand
ATTTTGAATAATTGTGATTACTTAGCAGACTGAGCACGAAGAAGAGAATTGGGTAGCCTGTAGTAAAGGCTTGAGTAGGAAGATAAGGTGAAAGAAATATAATGGAAAGATGGAGAAGACGAAGGGAGGAATACATTCAGGGAGAAAAATGATGGAGATATATACAATTTATAGCAATAAAATGGATTTTCCAATAGCATAAGTCCGGTCTTTAATGGGTATTAAGAGAATAGCTCAGTACTTAACCTCTACTTCAGTATTTCAGAACACCAAATTTATTTATATGTATACAAAAATGTCCACGTGAGGCCGTAACGCCACACACAAAACAAAAAAGGTCAGGCATTACATAAACACAATAGGTAAAGACACAGACAGTATTAGAACAAACACTTCCCAGTTCCAACACTGTTCTGACAAAGACGGATTACAAGAGAACATTAAATAAAACCAATAAAAAAACAGAAATATTGTCGAGACGAAGTTAGTGTTAAGAAATTTGATACGGGCAATCTAAAAAAAAAAAAAAAAAAAAAAAAAAAATAATGATAATACTAATTACATAATCGGTATTAGGAATTAGTTTGGAAGAAAAAGGAGGCCGATTGAGTATCATAAAGAAAAATGTATAACAACAACAATAATGAAGGAATTATATAAATAATTAAGTAATACGGAACGAAGTAAAAAGGAAGGAAGTAAAAAGGAACGAAGTGATAAGGAACGAAGTGATAAGGAATATTATATAATTACTATAGTTACATAAATAATAATACTGGGCAGCGGTAGTGATAGAGGTAATAATAATAATGATAATAACATTAATGACAGTAATAATAATAACGGTAATAATAACAAGGATATTTATAACTGAAGAAAGTGATAACAATGACAACATTAATGATAAATTTAGTAAAAAATGATACTAATGATAATGAAAACGTAACCAACAATGAGATCTTTGCGCAATTGCAATTCTTCTGTTTTATCTGTGTTATTTATCGTTCAACTTTTCCGAAATGTTTGTCTTTCTATCTGTGTCGTCGAACTTTTGCTCTTTGCTGTGATCTTCACTTCCGCGAATCTCCTGGTTTCCTCTATGTTCTTTTTTTTTTTTTTCATTTTTTCGTTCTCTCTCTCTCGTTATCATCCTCTTCCCTTCTGCCTCCTTCCCTTTCCCTTTTCTCTTTGTCTCTCTATATCTCTCTTTGAGTGTTTAGTTATTATGTAAACATATTTACACTCAGACATTTGTGTGTGTGTGTTTGTGAGTGTGAGTGTGAGTGTGAGTGTGTGTGTGTGTGTGTGACTGTGTGTGTGTGTGTGTGTGTGTGTGTGTGTGTGTGTGTGTGTGTGTGTGTGTGTGTGTTTCAATCTATGTCATTTCATCCCTCTCTCTTTCTCTCTGTCTCTGTGTGTGTCTTTCTCTCTCTTTCTCTCTGTTTCTCTTTCTATATATCTCTCTCTCTCTTCCTCCCCCCTCTCTCTCTCCCTTCCTCCCTCCTTCCCTCTCTCCCTCATCTTCTCCCTCACCCTTTCCCTCTCCCCCGTTACTCATCCTTCGCTCATTCACCATCATCATCATCGTCTTTGTAGTTTCCATCTGGTGGCCATCTGTCTCCATTATTCGTGCTTTGTTCCACTGGATATCGGATTTTTCTTCTCCTTATACTTTTTTCTTTTCATTCTGTCTCTCTAAGGTTTTGCAGTTAGTCGCGCCGTCTTGCTGTTTGTCCAATATATACGTATGTATATATATATATATATATATATATATATATGTACATATATATATATATATATATATATATATATATGTATACATATATTTATATATATAAGTGCACACACACACACACACACACACACACACACACACACACACACACACACACACACACACACACACACACACACACATTTTTTTTTCTAGGCAGTCTTCCTAGGGTCTGGGGTAGAATATATAAGTTCATGATTTCTTTCTTATATTCATTTTTTTCCCATCTGTCTATCCGTGTTTTATCGACAGTACAATAAGTATATAATATTCATTGCTAAATAAATTGATAATTATACCAATGCACTTTGCTTTAAGAACACAAAGGGAATTCATGTTTGACAAAGTTAGTTTCGAAAGGTCCTTGGTTTCAATATATTTTCTTCTGACAAAGAAAGTGAGGATTTTACACGTATACGAAACTAATCACTATATATTAACTTTTACCATAACGATTGACTTATCAGTTTATGTAGGTATCTGGAAGTGAAACATGCTGTATGGTTCTATTTCCACGAATCTATGCTTTTTTCAGCAAGTTCTGACGTTTATCCACGCCTGGGAAATCTTTGAAACTGGAATGACTATTGCTTTTCATTTCTGAGTAATGAAACAAACCCGCGTCAAGAGAATTGATAAAATAATTGACTAGGAGCTTTTTCTGAATCACAGATAACTGGAATTGATCAAACTAACTACGTTACGTTTGGTACACGCACATTC
>NC_061834.1:33166428-33168928 GCF_019202785.1 Penaeus chinensis | reverse complement strand
CCTGTCAGCTGCGAGTGTGGGATGAAATTTCTGTGTCTTGGTTTGTGTGGTGTCCCCTCTTGATCTAGGCATGATCTTTTCTGCCTTTCGTCGGAGGTGGGCGAGTAAGGCGTGAGGCTAACGAAGGCGTTGGAAAGTGTTTCTAACGTGTTGCATTTCCTCCTCAAGGAACTCCGGGCTGCAGATTCTAAGTGCTCGGAGGAAGAAACCAATGACCACGCCTTTGGTTCTATTGCTGTGGGGAGAGAAACAGTTTATAAAATCATCTTTATTTGTGGGTTTTCTGTACACAGAGAACACTGGGCCGTCAGGTCTCCTGTGGATTAAGGTGTCGAGGAAAGGAAGCTATTCATTTATCTCCTCCTCAGTGGTGAACTGTATGAAGGGGTGCACTATATTTAGTCTATGGAAAAGTTCTTGATGATCTGTCCTGGTTGGTACTACAGCGAGAATGTCATCTACATTTCGAAGCCAGACTACATTATTCCCCACGATGTGGTCAGACTCGAGATTTTCTATAAACAGCTGGGCAAGGACTGCTGAAAGAGCTGGGCCCCTCGCAAGTCCTTGACTTTGCTCGTACTTACGTCCTCGGAATTCGAACGGGCTAAGCTCCACGCAGAGGCGGATGAGTGTGTCGTAATCATCTCCAGGCAGTGATATTTCCTCCTCGTCCATTTCTGTCACCGTTCTATTTGCAGCTTCGATGGCCCCGTCAATCGGTACGTTCGTAAAGAGTGAATTGACGTCAGGATGAGTTGCAAAAAACTTATCAGCTTCGACGTCAAGTCATTCTTTACGAACATACCGATTGATGGGGCCATCGTAGCTGCAATATTCGTGTGTTTTTCTGTACTTCTCTTCGTGGTTCTACTTGCAATTTGTTCGACACGAATTCCACACACACACACACACGCGCGCGCGCGCGCATATCTATATATATATATATATATATAATATATATATATATATATATATATATATATATGTGTGTGTGTGTGTGTGTGTGTGTGTGTGTGTGAATATATATGTATATATAGACTGCCGCGATAGTCCAGTGGTTACAGCACTGGACTCTGACCCTCATGGTCCCGAGTTCAATTCCCAGTCGCGGCAGTCGTGAAAATGCCTACGCTTCGACTGCTGGCTCCAGCCCGATCTTACGGTGAGAAAACAACATATCACCTTGAGAAGTTAAACGCAGGTGTCGTAGGGGAATTCGATAAAGCGTTACCGCGCCGAACCACGGTTGATTAGGAAGGGCATCCAATCAGGCAAGGGTAGTACTGCCAATTAACCTCTCAATAGTGAATTGAGTGAGGGCTATGTTTATGACTGCCGCGATGGTTAGAGCACTGGATTCCAACCCTCGTGGTCCCGAGTTCAATTCCCCGCCACGATAATCGTAAGAATGCCTGTGCTTTGACTGCTGGGTCGAGCCCAAGAAAACGACATATCGTCTTGAGAAGTCAAACGCAGGTGTCGTAGGAGAAGTCACCGCCGTGGCACAAGGGTTAGCGCGCCGAACCACTGTTGATTAGGAAGGGTATCCAATTAGGCAAGAGTGGCATTGCCATATAATCTCTCAATAGTGAATTGAGAGAGGCCTATGTCCTGCTGTGGAATGTATGTCTGTTAAAAAAAAGACTGCCTCGATGGTCCAGTGGTTAGAGCACATGACTCCAACCCTCCTGGTCCCGAGTTCAATTCCCCGTCGCGGCAGTCGTAAAAATGCCTACGCTCTGACTGCTAGCTTGAGCCCGAGAAAACGACACATCGCTTTGATAATCAAACACAGTTGTCGTAGGGGAAGTCGCCGCCGTGGCACAGGTATTAAACGCGCCGAAACACGTTGATTAGGAAGGGCATCCAATCACGCAAGGGTGAGGCTGTCAAATAACACACACATACACACACACACGCACACACACACACACACACACACACACACACACATATATATATATATATATATATATTTTTTTTTTTATATGCATATATATACATACATACATACATACATATATATATATATATATATATATATATATATATATATATATATGACTGCTGCGATAGTCCAGTGGTTACCGCACTGGACTCCGGGCCTAGTGGTCCCGAGTTCAATTCCCCGTCGCGGCGGTCGTGCGCTCTGACTGCTTGCCCGAGCCCGAGAAAACGACATATCGCCTTGAGAAGTCAAACGCAGGTGTCGTAGGGGAAGTCACCGCCGTGGCGCAAATGTTGCACGACGAATCGCGGTTGATTAGGAAGGGCATCTAATCAGGCAAGGATGACACCGCCATGTAACCTCTCAATAGTTAATTGAGAGAGGCCTAAGTCCTGCAGTGGAATAAATGGCTGTAAAAAAAAAAAAAAAAAAAAAAAAAATATATATATATATATCTATATATATATATATATATATATATATATATATATATATAGACACATATACACACATACATATATATGTGTATGTGAGTATGTATGTATATAC
>NC_061834.1:33153928-33158928 GCF_019202785.1 Penaeus chinensis | reverse complement strand
GTTATATTATATGATATATTATTATATTATATCATATTAGATTACATTATTTCATATTGTATAATACTATATATGATATAATTAGATATATCATATATAGTAATATATTACATAATAAAATATAGTACATTATATTATATACAATATCATGTATAATATTTTATCATATTGTATATAACAATATTATATTATATTATATTGTCTTATATTATATAATATTGTATCATATTGTATATAACAATATTATATTATATTATATTGTCTTATATTATATGATATTGTATCATATTGTATATAACAATATTATATTATATTATATTGTCTTATATTATATGATATTGTCTCATATCATTATCAAATTACAGTATATCATTCAATCATAGAATTCTAGTGACGTAATGATCATATTTATTTGAAACGACCGAAGCAAGATGTCATGTATTTCATATTTTGATGACTTAATCATTATTATTGGTATCTAGATATGGAGGGTTTCTCTTTTTTTGTATTTTCGGTGATTAAGTATTTTGTACAATTCTCCAAATATCATTTTATTGAAAAATTATGTTCTATAGTGTAATGGTAAATATTAATACTTAACATAGTGTGATATATCCGCTATGTGGTAATAGATTCTTTATATATCTATATTTACTAATATTAATTATTAAATGTTCTATTAATTGTATTACTGTCATACTTTGGCATCTTCTTTTGGTATTTCATTTATCAGGCTGTTTTTTTTTTCTTTCTTTCTTTCTTGTTTTTCTTACGGCGATAAATGCAAATTATTGTGTCATTAGCGACCAAGCTTAATTCAGTTATCATCATCATAATCATCATTTTTTGTAGCTTCTGTTGCCGTTGTTAATGTTAGCAATGTTATCATTATTGTTTTTAGTAATATTGTGATTATTATTATTGTTATTATTATTATTATTACCATTATCACCATTATGATTATGATTATCATTATTATTATCATTGTTATTATTATCATTATCATCATTGTTTTATTATTATTGTTATTATTATTATTATTATTATTATTATTATTATCATTATTGTGATCATGTTAATTTGAAATGCGTTTTAAGATCAAACATCTGGTCACAACCAGTGACCTAGGGTAAGTGAAATAAGAAGTCAATTGTTAAGGAAAACAATCAAGGATAAAGAATTACAAAAAGTAAAACAATCAAAGGATGAGGTTTATTTAAATGCTCAATGCTCTTCTTAAAACATGTGCCGTGCTGTTCAGTACTATTTTTTGAATTTCCTGTAGTGATGGATCTCCTGGTATTTTCTCCACATATTGATTCGTTCCTTTCTTTATCAGGCCCAATGCACCAATTACGACAGGGATAGTATTAGTTTTTATGTGCCACATCTTTTCAATTTCGATTTCTAAATCCTTATATTTTGCAAGCTTTTCATACACTTTTGGAGACACATTTCTGTCTGATGGCACACTCATGTCTATGAGAAGGCAGGTTTTTTTTTTTTTGTCCTTAATGACTATGTCTGGACGATTGGCCTGTATCGTGCGATCAGTGTGTATTAGATAGTCCCATATGATTGTGAAATCTTGTCCCTCTGTAACTAATTCTGGGTGGTGTTCGTTACTATATGTGTTCACATATTTTTTTTTGCAGATCTTCCAATGCAGGTATTGTCCAACCCTGTCATGGCGCTTTTTGTACTCATCTGGCATTAGGATTGAGCAGCCAGAGACAAGGTGGTCAATGGTTTCTGTTTTCTCCTCAAAAAACTGATATTTTGGGTCAGCACCATTGTGCAGGACATTTGCCTGATAGTTTCGAGTGAACAAGCTCTGATCCTGAGCAGCAAGAATAAAAGCCTCTGTTTCCCCTTTCAGTCCAGAGCTTCTCAGCCACTGATGGGTTGCGTTTTCATCAACATCAGCATTTTTAGGTCGAAATGCGAAGTGTCCATGAAGAGGCTTTTCTTGGCATCAGGATTATAGCTTCTTCACACCGATATTTTTAGTCATTTTCTTTGTTTTACGGACATTCTCAGTTGGTGTTAGAAGGCTGTCATTTTCAATTTCAAGACTTAATTCGCGAGAAAATTGTTTCGATTCTTTTGTAACAGAGTGTAATTTGTTTGGCTTTTTCATGCAAGTTAACTAACTGAAGCATCCAGTCATTTGCATTTTCTAAGTACTGAGAAAGTCCTATAGTAGAAGTTTTGTACGATAGCTCTAGTTGAATCATGCCTCTTAGAGTCGATCTACATCTGATTTTGGGTGATGCATTTTATGACTTGTAAGCTGTTTCCTAATTTTGGTATCTAATCTCCGTAGTTCACTCAAATTCCAGTTGATGACATTGAAACTGTCCGTTGTTGGTATTGCAAGAGTGTTTATAGCTGTTATTCTATTTTTAGAGTTCAATTCTGTTTTCATGATCGACCTTACTCTCCGCATGCATTCCTTTCTAATCTTTTCTCTCATTTTAGCGTGCTGAATACCATCTCCTTCATTAACACCAAGATATTTATAACTTCCTTCTTGATCTAGTTCCTTTATTATAGTGTCGTCATCATGAATTATGTTGTCTGTACTAACTAGCTTTCCGCGTTTAAATGTTGCCTTGGCACACTTGTCTAAGAAGAATTCCATGCCAATATCATCACTAAATGCTTTCACAGTTTTCAATAACCTTTCAATTTCTCCTTCATTACAAGCATATAGTTTCAAATCATCCATATAAAAGAGATGATTTATTTTCCTGTCATTGATTTTATATCCATAACCTGTTTCATTTAGAAGTTGGGAAAGAGGTATCAGTGCCATACAAGATAGAAGAGGGGAAAGAGAGTCACCCTGAAAAATCCCACATTTGATTCGCATGCCATTTGAAGATAAGATACCATTCGAGTGGGAAAGAAAAAGATTGGTTTCCCATAACGTCATAGTTGTTCTAAGGAAATTAATGAGAGTAGGTGACACTCTAAACCTTCCAAGACATCGTAGAATCTATGAGTGAGGAACACTATCAAAGGCTTTTTTTTTAATCAATCCATACGGTACTTAAGTTCTTGTATTTCTATTTTGCGTTTTCTAATATAATTTTATTGATAAGAAGTTGGTCTTTGCAGCCGTAGGATCCTGTTCTGCATCCTGTTTGTTCAATGGGGAAGATGTTTTGTTCCTCCATGTGTGCATATGTTCTTTCGGACAAAATTGATGTTGGCAGTTTGTAAGATGTTGATAAGCAGGTAATCGGGCGATAATTTTCAGAATTTGCAGTATCGTTTGTTTTTGCAAGCAAGTAGTATCTAAACATAACTATTTGAGTCTGGCTCTGTCATTAACTTATTGAAATTTGAAGCTAATTTGAAGTGTGTACAGTGTAGTGTGGCTAGCCAGAATTTAAGGAACTTGGCCTATTCCTGGGGATTTCCACTTATGAGACTTTCTTAGTGCCATTCCAATCTCGTCAGTATTGATATTTTCCCATTGCTGTGTCGGTATATTGTTAGTGTTGTTTTTTAGATCTTTTAACCATTCGGAATTTTCATTATGTCCTTTTTTTATTGCCCCAAATTTCGTTCTAAAACTCACGAACCTGGTCCTCTGACGATATTTCATCTACACTGATTTCTGTCTTCCCAATTTTTCGATAAAACTTTTTGGCATCAGTTTCCAAAATCTTATTTTGCTTGTAAAACTCATTTCTCTTTGTAAACCTACGCAGTCTTTGAGCTTTTAATTGCAGTTTTTGTTTTAGCTCTTCTTTGATTGCCGGTATTTGTTCTTTACTTCCTATGTCATATTTTCTCAGCACTCTTCTAGCTTGTCCAGATTTTATCTCTTTATCTTTCTGCAGTTCTTCTAGCAAGGATATTTCTTTTCTAAAGGTCTCTATTTCTTTATCGATTTTGAGTTGCCATTTAGATCTAGTCGTACTTTAGATGTTGCGTAAATAAGCTGGTTTAATTCTGTTATATCAGGATCAATTTCTTCACAAAGTTGTGTAAATGCTTCATTGCCTAAAATAAGTATGCTTTTAAATTTATGGGTGTGTCGAATTTTCAATAGAGGTTCCCTATCAGACATTTCAGTTTGTTTTACTATGGGAACTTCTTCCAGTATATCTGCTCTCATTAATAATAATTCCTCTTGGTTAACCACTGGCCGATCAATATTCACCAAACCATTTCCCTGATCTATATCTTCATTTGTTTCTAAAACGTTTGCAACAATGCCTTCCTCAACATTCTCATTGGTTTCAACGCTTTCACCCAATACTGCCCCAGTAGCAATTTCCCTTGTATCATTCAGAACCCTTTCTTTAATTTGTGATATTTCAATATCTGTTAATCTTTTATCTCGGATGATATATCTTCTAACGTTGGCTAATTTATTTGCATCTAGATAATCAAATTTGTCGCTTTTGCTATTGCGTGCACACCATCTAATATAAGTATCTTCAGTATAATTATTTGCTGGATTTTCCAAAGCATAATAGAAACAGTATAGTACTTCCTTGTATTCTTCTTAGGTCCATTTTTTTTTTTTTATCTTTTTCTATTGATTAATTTAAGGTGGTGAGTCTGTAGGGCCAGGGTTGGGAGCGATCCCGTCCTGGTGACCATGCAGGTTTTATTCGTGTGAAGAGTTAGACTCAGTAGCATATTTTTCGACCCCTGGCTGGTCTTTCCCTGGGGGACGCGTCCCTTGTTGACCTGCGCGACGGACGATGCGGTAGGGTTTATTTCTAGTTTGCATAGAATGAAAAGATGCATTTTTACCTTACTGCCAAGGGGCTGAATATATTCCATGTCCACGCAGATGTTTTTTTATCGAGACACCATCTTATTATTATTATTATTATTATTATTATTATTATTATTATTATTATTATTATCATTATTATTATCATCATCATCATCATCATCATCATCATCATCATCATCATCATCATCATCATCATCATCATCATAATCATCATCTTTATCATTATCTTAATTAT
>NC_061834.1:33141428-33143928 GCF_019202785.1 Penaeus chinensis | reverse complement strand
GGAACTGTGCAGGAAATTCTACATTTAGGTTACGAGTTAATTCGGGGGGTCCTCGCCAATGCACGGATAAAAGTGGCCACGCGTTTTTCTTTCCCGTTTTCCGTCTCTCTTCCTTTTGTTTAGAATTATTGGGAAGAAAACGGGAAGTGGAGGGTTGGTTTTGGATTGTTTTATGATAATAGATTGTTCGAGAATTTGATAATGTTGTTTTTGATGTTCATATTTATTTGTGTTGTGAAACGGTTGTTAATCTATGACGCTTTGATTTTTACTAGGTTTCAAATGATGAGTTTTATGCATAAAACAAAAAAATACATACAATTTAACACGTCTGAAAATATCATATGCTTTTGTACACATGTATTCGCAGATCCAAGTTTTATATATATTATAAACTGCTTGCTATCCCAAACACGTTTGGAAAAAATGAAATGAAAACGGTCCAGACACCAGGCCAGTAATGCCTTTGCCCTCTCACTCATCCCTTTCATTCAAAAATATCATTAGGTCGCTCGCCAATCACATTCAGACACATCATTAACTCCATCATTTGTTTTCGTCGGAAATCCTATATCCCATCCTTCACAGTCCATAATTGGCACTTTTGTTATGTCGTTATTACTAGTTCCATCATCTCTCTTCGTCAACAACCCTGGAAAAAATATAAATAAAAGCATTCATAACTGGCTCGGGTTAACACAGACACTGATCACCTGCAGTGGAATATTGATATAAGCAACCATGTCTTATGGTTTCTGTCACAAGGAAGGAAGATAATATTTATTGCTTAATAGTAAATGTAAATTATATTGATATTAATATTGATAATGTTGATGATAGTAATTATGATAATGATGATAAATATAAAAATAATGATAATGACAATATATATATATATAAATATATAAAACGAAAATACTAATTAGGCAGGATTCGAGCACGTTACCGTTGCAACATGGCGGCCGACGATGATTATGATAACTATAATAATGCTAATAACAGTAAAGGTGATGCTGCTAATAATGTCACTAATGAAAGTTATCGTCATCATCCAGATAATCTGGAAAACTATAAAACCAAAAGAAGAGGAAACTGTGGAAGAAAGTCTGCCTCCTCTCCCAGACAGGACAGAAAGCTTGTATATATGGTTAACCAAGATCGTTCAAAGCCATCCAAGCATGTGGCTAATGAATGGAAGAACTATGTCGTTAAGTGTAAGCCGTCTACAGTCAGACAAGAGATAAATGAGATGGGATACCACGCCTGCAGGCCAACTAAGGTACCAAGACTAACCGTAACCATGAGGAAGAAACGACTGGCCTTGGCAAAAACTGACAAGGATTGGATATCAGAGGATTAGAAAAAGGTAAAGCTCACCTAAATCTTCCTTTCTGGTAAAGCTCACCTAAATCTTCCTTGCTGGTAAAGCTCACCTAAATCTTCCTTTCTGGCAAAGCTCACCTAAATCTTCCTTGCTGGTAAAGCTCACCTAAATCTTCATTTCTAGGGGATTCAAACATAAGTTAAGTATACGTGAAAAAAGTTAGTTATGAAATATTACATCTAATAGAAGTTCATGTTTTGGCTCAACAGCGAGATCAGAAAAAGAGATCATGTTGGAGTTCAAGAGGTTTCTTTTTTCATGTTCCAGTCATCTCGTCAATTTTAAATCTTATTTCTATTTGCAGGTTTGTTTCTCTGATGGGTCTGCGGTAGAAATACTGATGGAGAGACGAAAATATGCTAGAAGAATCAGTTCAAGAGAAGAACCACTCCGACTGCCAGAGAGCACAAGGAAGATTCCCATCCAAGGTGAAGGTGTGGTCTGTGATCTAAGTCATAGGTACTTGAAGATAGAAGATTCTAAAAGTTCATTTAAATCAATATCGTGACATCACTAATAAACGTCTTCTGCCCCAGATAATTGCATTTTCATGGGTGATGGTGTTCCCTGCCATATAGCCAAAATTGTTAAATTGTTGATTGACCTGGAAACAGTCCAAATTTAAATCCTATAGAATGCTTATGGAAAGACACGAAAACCGAGATAAGCCAAGTATGAATGTACTAACAAAATTGAGCTAATTGAACGATTGATGAAGGTTAGGCATAAAACCGCAGAAATCATGGAAAAGGCCCACCGAGGCATGCCAGGACGTGTTGCTGCAGTGATAAGGGATATGGTTGCTGCTAATATCATGGTTTTGATCATGTATGCAAATACAATTAGGATGTGTATAAAACCAAAGAGTCACTCAAATGCCTCCACTCATCACACTCCTAAGAAGGGAATCATGCTTTGGGGAGATACATAGTTCTGTTTCCGGGTATTACGTCACACTCTTGGATTTCCTGGCGCCCTTACGTAACCTGTACGGTCACTTGTTCCATCCGAATACAAGGTAATACATAATAATTTATAAGAATTTGTTCCATCCGAATACAAGGTAATGCATAATAATACATAATGACCGTAATACTTAATGGAGTTAATACATAA
>NC_061834.1:33126428-33128928 GCF_019202785.1 Penaeus chinensis | reverse complement strand
AAGGATATGAATAGGGAAAAAGACAGACTGATAAAGGTAGATATAGAGCTAACCAAACAAAGAGAGATAAGGAAATGCACATCGCACTTGAATCTATGTTACCTTGAACAGGACGAAACAATGAAAGCAAGAGGAAGAGAAACAGTAAAGATATATGTATATTGACGAACACCAGATGGACAGTTCTCAGAAACTCATTTAAAATCGAAGAGCGGGCTGGAAAGATCTGTCAGGGAGCCAAAAGTCATATTAAAATTAGATTTGTTCCGAGTCCGTGAAAGCTGCGGCCATTTTTCTCTTGCGCGAATTCACGGATTTTTAATAGTTTTTTTTTTTCTTTCTTTCTTTCGAGTTTTTTTTTTTTAATGAGTTGGTTTTCCACTATACAGTTTTCGTAATGGAAGTCTGCATATTATATATACACACTCACTCACTTACTCACTCACACACACACACACACACACACACACACACACACACACACACACACACACACACACACACACGCACACACACACACACACACTCACTCACTCCCTCACTGTATGTATGTGTGTGTTTACGTGCGGGTGTATAGATAGATAGACAAATAGATAGATGTATAGATAAATAGATAGATATATAGATAGATAGAAAAGAAAAGTAGATAGATATATAAATAGACAGATATAGATAAACCGACCACACAAAAAAAATGATAAGACAGACAGCAGTAATAACTATTCTGCAAGTCCCCACCTCACGCAACTCCCTTCCTCCCTTCCTCCCTTCCTCCCTACCTCCCTTCCTCCCTTCCTCCCTACCTCCCTTCCTCCCTACCTCCCTACCTCCCTCCCTCCCTTCCTCCCTACCTCCCTTCCTCCCTTCCTCCCTTCCTCCCTTCCTCCCTACCTCCCTTCCTCCCTTCCTCCCTTCCTCCCTACCTCCCTTCCTCCCTACCTCCCTTCCTCCCTACCTCCCTTCCTCCCTTCCTCCCTTCCTCCCTTCCTCCCTTCCTCCCTTCCTCCCTTCCTCCCTTCCTCCCTCCCTCCCTTCCTCCCTACCTCCCTTCCTCCCTTCCTCCCTTCCTCCCTACCTCCCTTCCTCCCTACCTCCCTACCTCCCTACCTCCCTCCTCCTCCTCCCTTCCTCCTACCTCCCTTCCTCCTTACCTCCCTTCCTCCTTCCTCCCTTCCTCCCTCCCTCCCTTCCTCCCTTCCTCCTCCTCCCTTCCTCCTTCCTCCCTTCCCTCCCTTCCTCCCTTCCTCCCTTCCTCCCTACCTCCCTTCCTCCCTTCCTCCCTTCCTCCCTACCTCCCTTCCTCCCTTCCTCCCTTCCTCCCTTCCTCCTTCCTCCCTTCCTCCCTTCCTCCCTTCCTCCCTTCCTCCCTTCCTCCCTTCCTCCCTTCCTCCCTTCCTCCCTTCCTCCCTTCCTCCCTTCCTCCCTTCCTCCCTCCTCCCTTCCTCCCTTCCTCCCTTCCTCCCTTCCTCCCTTCCTCCCTTCCTCCCTTCCTCCTCCCTTCCTCCCTTCCTCCCTTCCTCCCTTCCTCCCTTCCTCCCTTCCTCCCTTCCTCCCTTCCTCCCTTCCTCCCTTCCTCCCTTCCTCCCTTCCTCCCTTCCTCCCTTCCTCCCTTCCTCCTTCCTCCCTTCCTCCCTTCCTCCCTTCCTCCCTTCCTCCCTTCCTCCCTTCCTCCCTTCCTCCCTTCCTCCCTTCCTCCCTTCCTCCCTTCCTCCCTTCCTCCTTACCTCCCTTCCTCCCTACCTCCCTACCTCCCTTCCTCCCTTCCTCCCTTCCTCCCTTCCTCCCTTCCTCCCTTCCTCCCTTCCTCCTTACCTCCCTTCCTCCTTACCTCCCTTCCTCCCTTCCTCCCTTCCTCCCTTCCTCCCTTCCTCCTTACCTCCCTTCCTCCCTACCTCCCTACCTCCCTTCCTCCCTACCTCTCTTCCTCCCTACCTCCCTTCCTCCCTCCCTCCCTTCCTCCCTCCCTCTCTTCCTCCCTACCTCCCTTCCTCCCTCCCTCCCTTCCTCCCTCCCTCCCTTCCTCCCTTCCTCCTTACCTCCCTTCCTCCCTTCCTCCCTTCCTCCTGCTTCCTCCCTCCCTCCCTTCCTCCTGCTTCCTCCCTTCCTCCCTACCTCCCTTCCTCCCTTCCTCCCTTCCTCCCTACCTCCCTTCCTCCCTCCCTCCCTTCCTCCCTTCCTCCCTTCCTCCCTTCCTCCCTTCCTCCTTACCTCCCTTCCTCCCTTCCTCCCTACCTCCCTTCCTCCCTTCCTCCCTTCCTCCCTTCCTCCCTACCTCCCTTCCTCCCTTCCTCCCTTCCTCCCTTCCTCCCTACCTCCCTTCCTCCCTCCCTCCCTTCCTCCCTACCTCCCTTCCTCCCTTCCTCCCTTCCTCCCTTCCTCCCTTCCTCCCTACCTCCCTTCCTCCCTCCCTCCCTTCCTCCCTACCTCCCTTCCTCCCTCCCTCCCTTCCTCCCTTCCTCCCTTCCTCCCTTCCTCCCTTCCTCCCTTCCTCCCTTCCTCC
>NC_061834.1:33088928-33091428 GCF_019202785.1 Penaeus chinensis | reverse complement strand
CTGAAAGATATATAAGATTTTTTTTTTTTCACTAAATTCTTTCACAAAGAGTAAATGCAACTGTGCTGTACAAAACAACAGGTTTTTATCATAGTATACCTTACATTTCTTTGTCTTTCGGACCACTATATCGTGATTTTCTTAAAATGTTCATGATAAGTAGACATACAAACTGAATCACATTAACAGCACTCACTTCACAGGACGTTCTTCAGAAACGTTCTTAAAGTGTTCTTCTGACATATATATCCTTGAATATTAATAGATACATTAATACATAAATAATAAGTGCGTAATATATAAATATTTCATATATTTTGCGCTCTATACTTTTATATTCTTCTGAACTTGAAGATCCATAATAAGTGGAAAGCGGAGTGACCACCGTATAGTATAAGTGATGCTGAGAATCCCTGAATACCTGTACTGTAGCAAAAATACAGATTTCTGTTTGAAGCGCGTGAAGCCTAATCGACAGCGCGAGTGGCACAAGGCTCGTTTTTCGTCGATTATGGAAATTCTCAATGCTTAAGCAAGTTCAACAGCTAGCCACCGAGCTTCCGCAAGGTACCAGAATCACCAGAGAAAATTCGGGGATCCTCATCAAAAAGTAATACTGTTTTGGAAGTGAGATATTCTAGATTCGTGTATATGACCAGCATAGCCTTATTAGACCTCCAACTCATATATTCAGAATCAAAATGAATACGCAGACACTGAATATAGGCACAGAGAGAGTGTTGCCAGAGGCTGGGTTTATTTTTAGGCGTAAATACCTCAGATCGTAAGAGAAAGAGCTCCTACTCTCTGATCTTATGATTATTAGTGAAACCGCAACAAACCTTTTGCCAGATGTGCAGAGGAGACCACGTCCTTAATAACATCTTCGTTCAAATGCTTTCTTGGTAATTAATTTAATTTACCTTCAGTGTTTTCCTCATTTTGAATTATGCGTTGCTTTTTCTTATTTTGATTTTGTAAATTGTCAAAGGTAAATTTTGAATGACGAATTTGTTTAGCTTGAGACCCTGGTACTCTACTATGATTTATGTCTGTCAATTTTCTCAAAAGACAAAAATAAATAAATAAATAAGCAAATAAGTGAAGCAAAATAAAAAGAAATAACTTTGCTATACTCAGAATATCAAAATTTTAACATTTAGCTACACAAAGACTAAAAATTTGACAAGAGTAACTCAAGAGAGTTTTTGAACTGGTCTAAACCTTAAATAAACAATTTATTTTCACAGAAATAACTTCCTGTTTCTCAAAATTCTTGCGCCGTTTGACATCAAGGCAAGGAGTCAGTTCTATTAATTTTCTCGAGTGCTAATGCCCTACTTATTTTTCATATCCTTACTTTTATCTTTTTTTTTTTTTCGTGTTTTATGAGCTGCTCTTTTTTTGTTTTTTCTTTTTTCTTTTACTGAAAAGATTGAAACCGTTTTTCTTTTGTTTTCACTGAGACAGAAGACATATCGATACACAAAATAATGTATTTTACAGACGTACTTTGCCCGCCCACACACAAGTATGCACGAACAAACAAACAAACATACTCAAAAAAAAAAAAAAAAAAAAAAAAAAACCGTTTTCCTCTTTATCTTTTTTAGATATAATCATTTCTATAATTCACTACAGACATTCATCCATGACAAATTACACCTCCTTGACATCAAAACCTTGCTGATTAAGTTGGCATATTCTGAAACGAGTGAATAACCAGATATTGTTTATTTCTCTTCCTTTTCCTTGGTAGATTATTTCATTACTTGTCAAATTGATTCCTATGTCCTATATCAGACATAATTTTTTCTTATTGGATTTGTTGCATATGTACATAATTTAATTTTCAATGTATCTTATATACTTGTGATTGTTTTATTGTTTACGGTTATTCTTCTTTTTCTTTCAAATAACCATCTAAACAGAAATATCATCATCAACATCAACAACAACAGCTACTACATCAACATCATCACCAACAATCAACTGTCTACTTTAATTTCTAAAAGCAATAGAAATACATGCCGTCCAATGTAACAACACGAGAGAAAGGGAGAGAGAGAGAGAGAGAGAGAGAGAGAGAGAGAGAGAGAGAGAGAGAGAGAGAGAGAGAGAGAGAGAGAGAGAGAGAGAGAGAGAGACATAGTTAGAGTTAGAGTTAGAGTTAGAGATAGAGTTAGAGTTAGATAGATATAGATATATATATATATATATATATATATATATATATATAGAGAGAGAGAGAGAGAGAGAGAGAGAGAGATAGAGAAGGTGATAGAATTAAATAGGGCGATAGAAATAGATAAATAGATAGATAGATAGATCGGAAGACAATACTATTAGCCAATTTCATATTCGTTAACAAGAACGCCGGCCCAGGAAGCAGAGGGAATGCCATACGGATTCCAAATTTCAAAGGAGGTCAAGATGACATAATGACCTTGTTTTTCGTTTTAACCTTTTCCTCGCTTTTCTGGCGCTTTTCGAGGAGTCT
>NC_061834.1:33063928-33066428 GCF_019202785.1 Penaeus chinensis | reverse complement strand
TAGATTTATCACATTTTCAAGAATTTCTAAATCTGATATTGTTATCTTTATTATTATCATCATTATTGTTACTGCGAGCAGTTACTGTTATTATTATTACTATTTTTTTGTTATTACCATTATTGCTATTATTATTATTGTTATCATTATTACCATTATCATTATTATTGTTATTATTATTATTATTATTATTATTATTATTATTATTATTATTATTATTATTATTATGATGATGATTATCATTATTATGATTATCATCATTATCATTATCATTGTCATGTCATTGTTTTTATTATTATTATTACTTTTACTATTATTATTATTATTATTATCGTCATTATTATTATTATTATTATTATTATTATTATTATTACTTTTACTATTATTATTACTATTATTATTATTATTATCATTGTCATTATTGTTACATTGGTCTACAAGCAAAATGCTTCCTGAACAAAAATAGTTAAATTTTTCTTGGATTAGGTCACTAATAAAGAAAAAGTAAGTCAGATGTGCAGATTGGCTATAGTTTCCAAGATATAGTATTGGGTCAAAATAGGAAATTTATGCAAAATAAGTAAAAAATGGTACTTTAGCAGAAAGTACAGCGTGTCTACAAGCAACCAGTTCTCTCTGAAAGCCTGCCTGCACATTCCAGTATATTCATTTTAATATGTCTAGAGTTTCGACATGAAATGTTTTGTTTTTATTTGCAGAAATCTCTCTCCTGGAAGTGGAAAAATGCATGCATGTAGAGAAAGTTCATGAAACGTAGCAGAATATGACTTTTGTATCTCAACTCGCATGCAACAGCTTCTAAGATCACATTTGTCAAATATCGTTAGTGAACTGTATCATCTTTTTAATTCAGATAAGAGAGATGCTTCGACTTTGTGTGAACAACCCAGATAACTTCTGTTACATTTGTGGGGAAGTGACGTTTGCATCACAAAAGCGCACCATAACTGCAATGGTTAAAAAGGCTTACCACCATTACTTTGGTTGCAAAGTTGGAGATCAAGACAAAAATTGGGCTCCACATTATTGTCGTAACAAATGTGCAACTAATCTTCGCCAGTGGCTCAACGAGAAAAGAAAATCTATGCCCTTTGCAATCCCAATGGTTTGGCGAGAGAACCAACAGATCTCAGTAGCAACTGTTACTTTTGTATGATTCCACCAGTTGCAAAACCAATGTCAAGAAAGAAGAAATGGACAGTGGAGTATCCAAATATTCCATCAGCTCTGCGCCCTGTACCTCATGGAGAAGAACTTCCAATTCCTGTGCCTCCAGAATCCTACACTCTGGACTCAGAAGATGATCATGATGATGACCAGGATTCAGCTAGTCCTGAGCCATCAACATCAGCTGACCCTGACCATTGCATTCTTCTCCTAAACCGCACCGCATATCACAGAGTGAACTAAATGACCTGGTCAGAGATTTGGAACTACCTCAGAGTAAAGCAGAGCTGTTGGGTTCCAGACTACAACAGTGGAACCTCTTAGAAAGTGATGTCAGGATCTCTCTTTTCCGCAATCGCCAAAAGGATCTGGTTCAGTTCTTCTTGATGGAAGTTGACCTGGTTTACTGTAATGATATTGATGGCTTGATGGCAGCCCTTAGGAACCCTCATGATCCAGATGAATGGAGACTGTTTTACTTCACAATGGAAATGTTTTGCTATCTATTCCTGTTGGCCATGCAGTTCATGTGAAAGAGATATATGGCAACATGAAACACTACTATCATTTTTATTATGATTATTCTTTTTATCATCATCATAATTTGAACATCATTGCCATTATCAATGTTAATAACAGAGAGAGAGATAAAGAGAGAGAGAGAAATAGAAAGACAGACAGACAGACAGACAATCAGACAGACAGACAGACAGACAGACAGACAGACAGACAGACAGACAGACAGACAGACAGACAGACAGACAGACAGACAAACAGACAGACAGACAAACAGAGACAGAGACAGTGAGAGAGACAAATAGATTGATAGATAGATAGAGAGAAAGTGAGTGAGTGAGAGAGAAAGTGAGAGAGAGAGAGAGAGGGAGAGGAAGAGAGAGAGAGATAAATAGATAGATAGATAGATAGAGAGAGATTGAGGGAGGGACAGAGAGAGATAAATAGATAGATAGATAGATAAATAGATAGATAGGTAGATAGATAGATAGATAGATAGATAGATAGAGAGAGAGAGAGAGAGAGAGGCGCACACATAAACTGTACACATAAATACAAACACACTTTATCATTGTTTTTCTTTTAATAATCGTAAAAAAAAGAAAAAAAAACAACAACATATAAAGACATTGTGAAACTGAAAATCGACCAATCAATTAATGCATGCGTTTTATGTTTTGAAAAATTAGCCCTTTACCTCTTTCTTTCCCTCTATCTATCTCAAAATTGATATCAATATCATTTTTTACAATATCTCTTCTTTCTTTCTGATTCTGATTCTTCGTCTTCTTCTTCC
>NC_061834.1:33033928-33036428 GCF_019202785.1 Penaeus chinensis | reverse complement strand
TCCATAAAAAAAAGATAAAAAAAAAAAAACGGAAAAAGTTAGGGAAGTAAATTAATAACACCAGATAAAGCTTTCGTAATCATATCTTAATAAAAGCAATATCACCATCAGGCAAAGAAGCCAGGTCTGCAGAAGAGAACTTTTTCTTTCTACACTTCAGACTGAAAACGAACCAAGTACCTTATTAAAGTTAGAAAAAGGTGCGTGGATCTCACTCAAAGTTGAAAAATTACACTCATAAAATCTCATCATGGCTATAGTTTTTTTTTTTTTTTACCTTAATCCCCGTGCCTGTTTATGAGTCTGTTTGTGTCTGTTTCTAAATGTAGGTCTGTCAGTTTAATGTTTTTCTTTCCTCACTCTTTTTCTCTTGCTTTCTCTTGCTCTTTTTGTTGTACTGCAATGATATACAGATAGAGAGATAGACAGGCAGGCATGGATATATATACGCATACATATGCACATTCATACATACATATTTACGTACGTACATACATGCATATACACACACACACACATACACATACACATACACATACATACATACATGCATATATGCATATATGCATGCATACATACATACATACATACATACATACATACATACATACATACATACATACATACATACATACATACATACATTTATACATTCATTCATTCATACATACATTCTTACATTCATTCATTCATATATTCATTCTTACATACATACATACCGTAAGGTGAATGGGGAACCCAAATGAGGCCACCTGTGAGGCAGGAGACTTCAGGCTTAGAGGCCAAGGAAAAAGAGGGGCCTCGTTCGTTCCCGGAAAGGGGGGAGGGGGGGGGGGAGAGAGACCCAAGCTGAAGGCTCAGAACCCACACGACCTCACAAGCCAACTGTCCCCGGAGATCCAGGCCTACCAGGAGCGTGACCAATACGAAGATGATACATGATAAATAGAATCCAAAATCCAATAAGGAACAAAACGAATGCGCAGAAGTAAAACTAAGTTGAAGGCTTACCCTTTGCCCTTACTTTCCCATTCGCTTTACTCTTACCTCTCCTTATCTTTCTCTCTTCCCTTTCATTTCTTCTGTCTTCCTTCCCCGTCTCTTCTCTCCACTTTTTGCCTTTCCTCCCTTCTCTCCGATTCCCCCATTTTCTACCTTTCTCTTTCTTCTTCTCTCCCTTTCGCTAAAAATGACAAATACCAGGTCTTAAGAACTACGAAAAAGATGCCAGAATAGCTAAGACAACAAAAATACTAACATCTAAACTTAAACAAGTAAAAAGTAAAATGAGGAAAAAGTAAAAGCTGAAATAGAAGCTCAAGTAAAAGACGATTAAAAGGGTAAAGCATGAATAAAAGTAACTAATAAAAGGACAAGATAAAAGTAAACTTCAGAGTAAGTAAAAGATCAAAAGTCAAAGAGCACACATGGTTCACAGTAAAGCGTAATGTAAAAGAATAAAAACGTCCAGCATAGTTACACCTGGGCAAGTAAAAGAGGCAGTGCAACCTTGTTGCCAGCATCCACAGTGTAAATCCAGAAAGGTAAATGCAAAGGGTAGGGTCACAACACAGTCAGGAGTATCCACTTCCTTTAGTTAAGAAAATAATGCGGGTCACATTAACTCCTGCGGACGGAGGCGTGGCACATAAAACAGTAAAATAATAAATAGGGAATGTTATGATAAAATAAGATATACAAAGATAAAACCGTATACAAATGCAATAAAACATTAAAGGAAATCATTAAGAAAATCATAATCATCATAAAGAATACGTAAAACAATCTGCTGCGATTCATTAACAAATATGATAAAATCAATTACTTTCTCTTGCTATGAAAAAGAGAAGAAAAAAAAGATTAAAAGAAACCATTAAAAAATAAAACTGAGCTTGAAATACAAGAGATAAAAACAGCTGAAAAAGATACATTCGCAGCAGATGTGGATGCCCCCTTTATCCGCACGTCTTGTAAACTGTTAATGGATAACGAAAGACTTCAATGTTATTCTCATTCACAAATGTACAAAAATGTGTAACTAAGCTCAGAATACACGTAAAAACAGCCAGCATAATACAAAACAAAAAGAACCGTAAAAAATAATGCTGGCAGAGAGAAGTGGTCCGCCTGTACTCAACTCGCCCTGTAGATTACGGCAGGACGCTGGATAGGATAGGGATAGGATGGGGGCAGGAGAGGATAGGGTTAAAGGGAGAAGATAGGACAAACGGGAAAAAAAGGAAAAGAGGGGAAATTAGCATAGAAGTAGAAGGAAGAGAAAACAAGGAACGAGACAAGTGTACGAATTAGAGGGGTACGAGGGGAAATGCGTCAGGGTACATAGGAAGGACGCAGGATAGTATAGGGATAGAGATAAAAGGTAGAACAAGCAAGGAAAACGAGGGGATGAAGGAGAAATAAGTGGAGAAGTAAAGAGGAGTGAAAAAACAAGGGTATGAGTGGGGTAGAAGGATCGAGGCAAGGAAGGGGGGGGGGGGGT
>NC_061834.1:33018928-33021428 GCF_019202785.1 Penaeus chinensis | reverse complement strand
GGATAGAAGGCCAAACAGATAGATAGATATAGATGTGTAGATAAATAGGCATATAGGTATAGATAGATATTGATAAATTAATCGACAGATATAGATATATATGTTGTTGAGTATGTATGTGTGTGTGTATGTATGTATGTATGTATGTATGTATGTGTGTGTGCGTGTGTGTGTGTGTGTGTATGTGTGTGTGTGTGTGTGTGTGTGTGTTTGTGTGTGCTATAGTTATTCCTTGCTTGCAACATTGGATTGATAAAAGCATCACAATACGTGATCACAGTTTGATTGCACTGAAACCGGATCACTTTTTTGATTGGAAATTGTCTGGTACGTAAAATGCTACACTTTACTCTTATCAGTTTATATTCATTATATTGTTTTTTTATCTTTGTTGTTTTTATTGGTAGTTCTGTTATCATCATTATCATCATTATTATCATTATCATTATCCCCATCGTTATTAATACCTTTGTTATTGTTATCATTATCATTTATATTAATAGTATTGTCATTATTACTATGATCATTGTCATCATTGTTGTTTTGTCATCGTCATTATCATTATTTTATTATTGGTTTCATTATAATCATTATCATTATTGTTCTTACTATTATTATTATGATCATTACCACTATCAATGTCATTGTTATTATTATGACTATCATAATTATTATTATCATTGTTAATTATTTTTCACATTTCCTCCAGACTTTTTGGTTTTCTTTCTTCAAAAAAAAAAAAAAAAAAGAAAAAAAGTGGATGACCGTCTCGTTCCAGTTCTCTCTATGTTCTGTCCTTCGTTTATAGTAAATTCACTTGCTTCCTTTTTCTTGGTGTTTTTAGTACTGTTTCTCCTATTTCGTACTTGCGATAGTTTTTTTTTTTTTTTTTTTTTTTTTTTTTTTTAATGTGTGTGTTTTCATCTTTTCCTGACTATGCGGTATTTGATCGCATTTGATTCCATCTTAAAACACTCAAGGGACTAACTGAAGGGGGTAATCTAATTAAAAGCTTTAGTCGTCTTATATTATTTTTATTATTATTATTATTATTATCATTATTATTATTATTATTATTATTATTATTATTATATATTGCAGGAATTTTAGTTCTTTATACTTTTTTTTCGATCACTTGAGGAAATAAGAAATCGTCGATTCTTTACGGTATTCTGCTGCCTATTATTCGACATAAATAGTTTGAATTTAATCACTTAATACAGTGGTCATTTGCATTCTTTATAATTTACTTTTATCTCCATATTAGTCTGTTATTTGACTCTTCATCAAAGGTCATTTTCATATTGAATTATATACGATCTCTCTAGCCGTCTCTTCCTGTTGCAGAATCCTGGGAAATTCCGTCATGAAAACAAGGAATATCAGAAGCCTGTTCTATATCCCTTGAATTTAAATGACTTGTTTAATATTATGTTGTGTTTCTCCGGTAATTCGATCTACTATCTGTATCAGTCTTTCGCGTAATTTGCATACTATAGTGGTTAGTGCTATTGGCTTATAATTCAGCGGTGAGTGTGTGTGTGTGTGCATATATATATTTATATATATAATTTTTTTTCTTTTCTTTTCTTTTCTCTTCTTTTTTTTCTTTTCCTTTCTTTTCTTTTCTTTTCTTTCTTTTCTTTTTTTCTTTTCTTTCTTACAGAAGATCATTTTTTCCTCTATATAATTTTCTCGACAAACTAATTCTTGGTCGCCAGGTTTCTCTCTCTTCTGTTCTGTTCTCATTCTCGAAAGCTATATTAAATCTATTTTTGTTTTAATCTCTTTTTTTCTATTTCTGTATATTTGATGTCTCTATTGTTTAGATATTATAGTATCTAAATTGTCTTTTAGTTCATTTGATGACGTCATTTACCCTTTTAAAAAACAAGAATGTCATTTAAATGGATTTTTCTTTGGTAATTCTTTCAAATTAACATTCGCAATCCTCGTTCGCCTTTTTTATATTTTTGTCCGACAATTTAGGATTCAAAAATTCTACGTATATTCTTGCTGATTAATTTATCCGGTTATACCCTTCAGTGCCATCTACCAAGAGCTTTTCAATATACTATACCATCCCCGTGTCATTATTCACAAGTGTTAGAAATATCTTTTAACTTGTCCGCGTTGTCTTTCGTGTTTTCGAAGCCTTTTCCAAAATCTGTAGGCAGCTCCGGTCTGGTTTGAATTTTGGAAGATAGTTGCTAGAGGTTAGCCGTCGCTACGCCGCACGCCCGAGATTTGCAATGGCCGAGAATGCGGATGACATTTGCAACGGCCGAGAATGCGGCTGACTTTTGCAACGACCATAAATACGGCTGACTTTTGCAACGACCAAGAATACGGCTGAGATTTGCAACGATCGAGAATACGGGTGACTTTGGCAACGACTAAGAACACGGCTGAGATTTGCAACGGCCAAGAATAGTGTGTGAATAACAGTAATACATAGATGTTCCTCAAAATTAATTCTTTCAGCTTTACACCAGACACC
>NC_061834.1:32981428-32986428 GCF_019202785.1 Penaeus chinensis | reverse complement strand
ACACACACACACACACACACACACACACACACACACACACGCACATAAACACACACATAAACACACACACAACACACACACACACACACACACACACACGCACATAAACACACACAGCCACACACACACAACACACACACACACACACACACACACACACACACACATACGCACACACTTTCGCCATGCGCTGTTTCCTGTTGATTGGAAACACATTTTCAGAAGCTTAATTACATTTATATATTTATTTCATCAAATTCAAAAATGCATAAGCACATTTTTCAAAATCATAATGCGATAACAAAGCACTCTCAAATATTAGCTTCTTATCTGTCGGAGAAAAATATTTAACTCGTTGCCATAAAAAAAAATATATATATAATAAAATAGAAAAAAAAAAACGCAATGAATAAATTTACGAAATAAATGACAATGAAGCCTCTTTTTGCCTCAACCTATTTTGTTTTTGTTTGTTTTACTGCATTTTAAGGCTACGAAAAGGGATCGAACACCTCGAGTATAGTCTCTGATTCGATTTGTCGGTGTTTATTGTTTGGTGTTTGGGTTGAGTGAAAACGGGATTCAATTGTAAAAGAAAATGGGCCAAGGAGGGCAGACTTATGTATTTTTAAAGTGGATTTTTTTTTTTTTTTTTTTTTTTATCGGTAATGTGTTATCTCCAAATACTTTCCAGTTCTCATATCGTATTCTGTGAACCTGTTTTGCTGAGCATAATCTCATTTGTTTTTTTTCTCCTGTTTTATATGATTATAATGTCAATCGATATATGTATTTACATCAAAAGTCCTCAAAACACTTTATTTTCTTCTATCAATTCCATCGCAATATCTTACCTAAGACCTGTTTTTTTTTTCAACCAAGACCCGACATTCGATTCTCAAAAATTCTCTTAATCAGCCAAAATATAGACAATTTCCTTTGCTTTCTCAACAGCGGCTTCTCTGTAAATACCTTTATTGTCTCACCTGAAAATCCATTTGCATTTGCATTCCTAAGTGTTATTGTCTTCGCGTGAGAAAAAGAGAGAGAGAAAAAGTTTTACTCTAAAGTTTCTTCGCGGGAAGTTTTCAGTGGGCGTGCGGGTGGCCTCGCTCGCGCCTCTCTTCTCTGTGGCTTCTTCTTGATTTCTCTTTGGTTTTGTGTATATTTCCTTATGTGTGTGTGTGTGTGTGTGTGTTCTTATGTGAGTGTGTAGTATGTAAATATGTAAAATATATAATATATATACTGCACGCACACACGCACACACACACACACACACACACGCACACGCACACGCACACACACACACACCCACGCGCACACACACACACACACACACACACACACACGCACACGCACACGCACACGCACACGCACACACACACACATACATATATATACATATATATACACAGATACATACATACATACATACATACATAGGTAGATAGATATTTAGACAGATAGATCATATTTATGTGTTTGTGTGTACGTACGTGTTTGTGTGTCTTCTTGCCCGATATAAACATGCATGCACCTGCTATTATTTTGTAATTTTCTATCATCTATCATGAAGGTGCGTTTTCTTTTCTGCCAACTCTATAATTGCTTTTTGTTTATTCATAACATTTCATTTTATTTCACTGTGCTGTTCTAGTGTTCTCTTCTATACCAAATTGTATTTTTTTCAGTAATGCTTTTAATCTGATGATCAGGATAATGATGTCTACTTCCCAGATGTAAATGGTAAACATATATAAGATTTAAATAGTAAATATGGTCAAATATATAAAACAAAAATTAAATATATATATATATATATTCATATATATATATATATATATATTCATATATATATATATATATATATATATATATATATATATATCACATTTTCATGCTGTCAGAAAAGTTATATATATATGATCCTGTTGTTCTATCCAGTACCTTGTGATGGCGTGAGTTCTAATAATTGAAAACGTTTGATAACTGCATAAAATTACTTAAACAATTACTTCAGCAATTAAATGTCTTTCACTGCCATTATTTCTTTTCTTTTCAATTATTTTTCTTTTAATCATTTATTTTCGTGTGTCTGCAATTTCTTCGTATCTGTTTCACAAAAGAAATGGATTGTAGCGTGTTAGATTAATAGCCCTTTATCTGCCCTGGAATGCTTTCGGTGCAAAATTCTCTGAAAATGTCAATGAAGGTAAAGAAATATACACACAAGGAACACACAAACAGACAAAGAAATTTCCACAAAGAACAAACGCATACTATTAAACATACAAGCAGACAAACACAACAAAGACATTTTCACAAAGAACAAAGGGATACTATCAAACATACAAACAGACAAACACAACAATGAAATTTCCACAAAAACAAACGCAAACTATCAAACATACAAACAAACAAACACAACAAAGACATTTCCACAAAGTTCAAACACATACTGACAAACAAAGAAATAATCATGCATACACAATTATTAGATATAACAACAAAACAAGGTGAAAAATGTGTACAGATATTTATTAAAATATCTATTTATCATATAAATGTTACCTGAACATGATTGTTGAAATGTATATATGCTATACAAATGAAATAGTGATGGATACGTTACCTGGAAAAATAGCGTATATGTCAGTTGCAATATTAATAACATTTATCCTCTCCTAAAAATTAAGTAACTTTGGGCAACCCTATGTAATATTAATTTTAATTTGACAAGTTTTCGTAATATCATTTTTTTTTTTCTACTCTATCTCGTATTTTCGAAATGGATCGTTATAGTTATAAAATGTTGAAATGCCAGAAAACTTGATAAAAAGTAATTTCGTTTTGCCTTTCATCATTTTCTCATTTTCTTTTTCTTACGGTGATCGGATAAAAAATCTCTTTTCATATATTTGCACAATAATTTGGAAAACAGTTTGTTAAGAATTTAAAAACAATTTTCCTATGATCTACCGCGACCAGAATGTATACAGAATATATCTATATCTATCTATCTATATATACACACGTAAATACATCTTAAGAAAAGAAATGTCCATACATATAAAATCTAAAAAGTAGACCCCTCAAAAATAAAATATCAAAAATATCTAAAAAAGGAAAAATATCCTAAACAAACCATCAGATTCCCATTGTATTGATTGACTCTTAATTACTCTTGCTAAATAGGTCATTAGCGTTGCCACCACCTGGTTAGTACGTCCAGGAACAATACATGTATCGAAAGGGGAAGACGTATGGAAGAGTGTAAATTGATAAAAAGGAAACTATGTATGCAAGAAAAAGAAAAATGACCTAATCCACGAGAGCTGATAGAAGGTCGTCCATTGCTTGTCACAGGTAGCCAAGTTATGGTATTATTTGTCTCTTAAAAAGGAGGAATTTCACTCACGAAGCTTAAAACACATTTATTTTTCAAAACCCTAAAAAATAAAAACACTTATAAAAGAATACGTAAGTTAAACATGTTATACATTTACTTAAAAAGAACGAGCCATAAAAGCAGAACCTTAAAGACAAAAAACACAAAAGGAGCACTCTGTTTCTACAATAAAAAGGGAAAAACTTTACCTCCACTGAAACCGTCCTTACGACCGCAGGGGAACCACACACACACACAAAAAAAAAAAACGTCACTAGCTTCCGCCGAGTCTACATCGGGCCCTAAGGACGTGGACTGACAGCCTATAACCCCTGCGTCTTTCCGCTCGTTTCCCCAGCAAGGATCTAATTAGTAGGCTAGTAACTAGCCCCTGGAACTAACTAGCTAATTCCCCCTTCCTAGATGGTGTGGCAGCCCCCCCCCCCCCCCAAGAAAATATAGCTTGCGTATTTATTCTAGTGCTTATAACCCTTTACTCCCCTTAGAATGGTATTTAAGACCGTTGAAAGCTAAAAAAAGGCAAAAATAAAAATGTACGCAAGCTCTTACCCTTGCGCTTAAGAGATTGCATACAAAAAATATAAAAGAAAATGGTTATAGTTCCCTTTAAAACAAGGATTAAGTTAATGATGAAGTAAAATTTTATATAAAAAACAATAAACATATATAAAAAATACATTAAAGAAGGAGGTAATATCATCCACGTGGGTTTGCGCTGTTAATTTCGTATTTCTCCAGGGGTATTCTCAGTGCTCCGGCGCGGCTGGCTAGGTATGGGTCACTACACCATCTCCAAGGACTTCGACACGGACAATTGCAATAGAATCAAAACACACTCTTTCCCTACTTAAAACGGCTGTTAAGCGAAGGTCACACTAGTCTCTTCTGTCCTAGGATCCCTAGACAGGATCGTCGAAGTCTTGTCAGCTACAGGGAGGGATTGGTCACACTACATTCAGTGTTCCTTAAGAGAGAACCATCGACTCAGTTCAGCGTCCATAACAGTAAACAAAGGCGCTTCCCATCAAGTATGCTTTTACGGGCTACTTCATAACGGAGTTCATTGCTTTATTTATCCTTTAATGTTCTTTTCAAATTCCTGCTTTTATAATCCTTATGACTGGTGTTCCACAACGGCTCTTTGGCTTTCACTTTATCCAACAAGGCGTAAATAACTCCTGATGAAAGCCTATGTTTTAGGCGTGTCCGAGTGGGTTGATGTTTTTGTTCGTTTGTCAAATGGACGTTTATCTGAGTTATCTATAAATATTTAATGAGACATCATTATTCGATGCATTATATATATTTAATAATTACATTTGTTTTTTATCATGATATATTCTTTTTAAAACAATCCTAAGTAATGAATTTACCAGAAATTATATTATAGTTTTTGTTTCAGCTCTAGGCATGGATGGAATACCGACATACACACGTGTGTGTGTACCAATATACATACACACACACACACACACACACACACACACACACATATATATATATATATATATATATATATATATATATATATATATATATCTATATATATATATATATTTTTTTTTTAACAGTCATTCATTATACAGCA
>NC_061834.1:32971428-32976428 GCF_019202785.1 Penaeus chinensis | reverse complement strand
CATTCGCAAATTCAATTCTCGATTTATTGTTCCATTTCACTGAAAAAAAAAAAAATCCCGCTTCTTCTGTTTTCCTTTACATTGTCTTGGTGTTATTTATATTTGTAGTTTTCTTTTTCTCTTTTTTACTTTATATTTTGTCATTATTATTATTATTATCATCATCATCATCATCATCATCATCATCATCATCATCATCATCATCATCATCATCATCATCATCATCATCATCATCATTACTGTTATTATGATTATTATTATTATCATTTTTATTATTATTATTATTATTATTATTTATGAATATTTTTTACTGTTTTTTTTCTTAGTTTCTGCTTTCCATATTGTTTTCTTCGTTTTTTTTCTTGTTGTTTCTTTTTTTCTTTTTTTCTTTTCGTTTATTCTTCATCTTAACATTTTCATTTATATTCTTATTAATCACACCTGTCTACTTTTTCCCTACCTTTCATTTTTCTTCTTCTTTTTATATGTATTGCCATCCTCTTCTTCTTCTTCTTCTTTTTCACGTCTGATTATTTTTTTCGAAATATCATAATAATATAAATTTCATCCGTATTTGTGATGTTATCTTTATGATCATCAACATTATCATTATCATTATCCTCATCATCATCATTTTTTTTGTTTCACCAGCCATTCATTCCACTGCAGGACATAGGCCTTTCTCAATTAACTATTGAGAGGTTATAAGGCAGTGTCACCCTTGCCTGATTGGATGCCCTTCCTAATCCACCGCGGTTCGGTGCGCTAACACTTGTGCCACGGCGGTGACGTCCCTTACGACACCTGCGTTTGACTTCTCAAGGCGATATGTCGTTTTCTCGGGCTAGAGCCAGCAGTCAGAGCGCAGGCCATTTTTACGTCCGCCGCGACGGGGAATTGAACTCGGGACCACGAGGGTCGGAGACCAGTGCTCTGACCACTGAACCATCAATTTATGGAGAAGTTAGTTTATCTGATAATTCAAGTAGGTAAAATAAATATTGATAAGATAATAAGAAACATGAGAATAAAGGCAGGAATAAAACATTAAGCATTGTTCGCAAAATCCACACCGAAAACAGTAAAGAATTATTGAAAATATATAAATGGAAAGAGCGGAAATGTAACGTAAATCTATTCCCTGGAAAAAAAGAAAGAAAAAATAGACGAGGAAAATCCTCTGCTTAATCCTTCCTTTTAATAAATAAATAAATAAACAGACGAATATTCAAACGGAACATTTCACGCTTGAAGATGGTGAAAATAATTAAATATTTGATTTCAGTCTTCAGACCAGTGACCTATTTATCAACAGTACAATACCGTATCGAGAAACACAAAAATTAAAAAGGGGAATAAATAATAGAAACAAAGAAAAAGAATAAAGGAAAAAAAAATAGATAGAAAAGACAAAAAAGGAGAAAAGTCGTGATTATTATCAATCCAATGCGCAACAAATCATAAAAAAAGGGGAAAGGAAAGGAAGAAAAAAAAGGCAAACAAAAGAAAACAAATTGAATAAAAGTAAATAAAAGAAAGGAAGAGAAAAATCAAAACAAGAAGCTTATAGGCCCTTTTTAATAGCTTTAACCCAAGCGGGTTTATTTACTGTCCCCTTTAGAGTGTAGTGCGTGTTGTTGCATACAGATGGCGCCACGTGTGCTCAGCAGCAAGGAGTCTATCAGTGACCGATCCTGATTTCTCCATTCCTTGGATTGGCAGGCAAATGCGTTTTAATTTCCAATACTACTAATACTGACATTGGTATCATTCTTATTAGTATTATGATTATTCAAGGGGAGGGGAGGGGAAGGGAGGGAAAGGGAGGGGAGGGGAGGGGAGGGGAGAGGAGGGAAAGGGAAGGGAGGGGAGGGGAGGGGAGAGGGGGGAAAGGGAAGGGAGGGGAGGGGAGGGGAGGAAGGCGAGCTTCGTATGCACTATTGGAAAGCCGAAGATGATGTGTTCTCCTGTGCTCGCTCTCTCCTGTCAGATTTCCTTTGATTTTTTGTTCTCTAAGTTGTAGTTTTGTGTTTGTGTTAGGTCTCTTTCTCTGCTTGTGTGTGTGTGTGTGTGTGTGTGTGTGTGTGTGTGTGTGTGTGTGTGTGTGTGTGTGTGTGTGTGTGTGTGTTTTGTTGATTCTGTCCATTCTTTCTGTGGCTATCGATGTCTGTTCTTTCTTTCTGTCTGTCTGTCTATCTCTGTCTCTCTCTCTCTCTCTCTCTCTCTCTCTCTCTCTCTCTCTCTCTCTCTCTCTCTCTCACTCTCTATGTATATATATATATATATATGTGTGTGTGTGTGTGTGTGTGTGTGTGTGTGTGTGTGTGTGTGTGTGTGTGTGTGTGTGTGTATGTATATATAGAGAGAGAGAGCCAGAGAGATATTGGTATGTATATATGTATATATATATATGTATATCCCTCTCCCTCTCGCTCTCCCTCGCCCTCTCCCTCTCTCACTCCACCTCTGTCTCTCTCTCTTTCTCATCTCTCAGCTTTTCCCTCTTTCGCTTATTTCCTTTCACTTTGACCCAAAAAAATCACATTATATAAGGTGCAAAAGTCTTTTCTTCTGCCCTCATTACGATTTCTATTGTCGAGGGGAGACTCAAAGAATTCATCAGCAAAAGTGCTCTAGCAGAAATAAAATCCTGGGAATATTGAAGAAGCTTGCCAAAGGATAGGAAAAAAAAAGGAGGGGATAGATAGATAGATAGAGAGAGAGAAAGAGCGAGAGAGAGAGAGAAAGAGGGAGAGAGAGAGAGAATTTAAAATTCAGTCTTTCGTTTCTTTCTTTTTAATGGACAGAAAAATTGAATTAGTGAGAAACAAAAACATGTCATTTGTTTTCCATGCACAAATTCACACATACACACGCACACACACACACACACACACACACACACACACACACACACAAACACACACACACACACACACACATACACACACACAAATACACACACACACACTCACACACACACACACACACAAACTGTATACTGTTAATGCAGTATTTCCAAGATATATTATTCGCAGTATACGATACCTTGATGAAAACTCCTTTGCGTGCTTAGTGAATACTCAGAAACTACCACAAGGGAGAGATATTTTAGTTGGGGTTCTCATGAAATGCAACAGAAAACGTGGATGACTAATCTATTTCTCACTGGGTTTTTTTGAAAACAAGGAATATACAATTTCGACAAAAAAGGTTTTATGCAGCAAATTACACAGGAGTTGGCGGAATTACAAAGGTTACTCATATATTTATGTTTAGAAATAATTCAGGGGCAGTAAAGTAAAGCTGTCATCAATCAAGTGTAGTTAGAATATATCAAAACTATTTCTCGCTAGCTGTATATAAAGAAAAAAAATGCAAGTAAATAAGATTATACAAAAAAGTGTAATTTCAGACTTGCGTGTTAAAGTGTTTTGTGTTTTGAGAGGAAGAATGTAAAACTTTATTTCCAACAGGTTGTTGCCTGTTTCGATAGCCAAATAAGTTTCTGTAAACATGCGTTTATATAGATAGATAGATTGATTGGGTGACTGACTGATTGGTTGGCTGATAGACAGATAGATAGGTTGATAAGTAGAGAGATAGGTAAGTGGATAAATACAGATACAAAGGTAGATGGGTAGATAGTTAGATAGAGATAGAGGTCTCCATTGGCAGGCCGAGTGTGACGTCACTAGCGAAGTCTCTATCGAGGTCACTATCTCTTTCTCTTTTCTTTTCATTATATCTGTCTTCCTTATTCTCTCTCTCTCTCTCTCTCTCTCTCTCTCTCTCTCTCTCTCTCTCTCTCTCTCTCTCTCTCTCTCTCTCTCTCTCTCTCTCTCTCTCCTTCTCTCTTTCTATTTCTCTCTCACCGTCTCTCTTTCTCATCCTCCCTTTCAATATCTACCAACCTACCTACCTACCTCCAACCTATCTATTCATTAACGTTGCTCATTAACGTATTGCGCAGATCCGTTAATGAACACAGACAGAAAAAAAAAAAATGCACACAGCGTCCCAGTCATTAAAAAAAAAAAAAAAAAAAAAAAAAATGTAGTTTAATTGCATCATTTCCGGTATTCAGGGAACGAAAAAAAGATTGCAATGTCCTCAACTATCTTCAGAGGGGATGTCATGTCTCTTGCAACATGACACCTGCATCATTAACTCACCTCAGAAACGTCGATGACATGTAATTGGCGACGTGATTCCTCGGAAGAACAAGAAATATGGTGGGATTCTGTCATCTGTCATGTTTCTCTTAATGGGTTGTGTCATTGTGTTTGTTTGTGCTTTAATTGGGTGATCGATTGGTGATTATACATAAATATACATATACATACATAAGTAGGTAGATGCTTACTTGTAAACATACATACATATATAAATACATAAATACATATATACATACATATATAAATATATAAATACATACATACATACATATGTACATAAATACATACTTACTTTACCATGCATATTTGTAAATATAGATACATATATGAATACATAAATACACACTTATACACATGCATACATGCATACATACTTATACACAGACATACACAAGTACATACGTGCATACATACACATACATATATACATATACAAACACACACACATTCACTTTGATTAAATCTTCACCATATATATTAATTGATTTCATCGAAACGCATCAGAACGTAGGTTAATGATTCTCTCAGTTGTTGTTTTTTACATTGCTGTTGTTATTTTTGTTGTTGTTATTGTATTGTTTTGTTTTGTTTATTGCTTTTCTACGTTAGTCATAACGAACACTATCTGGCTTCCATTGTGCCGCATCTAATGATAACCTCCCACTGTTACCAGCCTTGCAATAAATCCTCAACGACTGATACCAGATCCTACACTGCATTCACCATAATTGCAAGAAAAACAAAACAAAAAAGCGAATAAGAATAATGAAATTATTTTTCTGACGTTTTCCGTCCTAACAGAAGTATAAAATGTGTATGTGA
>NC_061834.1:32961428-32963928 GCF_019202785.1 Penaeus chinensis | reverse complement strand
TAATCCCTTTACGCTTTAGTTGTCAAATCTTATTCCTACCTTTTTTATCTTTGTTTATCTTTATTTTCGGATTTCTTTGTCTATCGCTCTTTCTATCTCCACATTTCCCGTTTTTCCAAATCTATCTTTCCTTCGTATCTACCTTTCCTCGTCTCTCTTTCCCTCTTTCGTTTTTTTTCTCTCTCTCTTATCCTCCTTCTTCTCTCGTCCCTCTTTCCCTCTTTCTCTAATTCTCTCTTTGCCTCTTTCTTCTCTCGTTTCTTTCCCCCTTTCTCCATTTCTCTCTTATCCTCTTTCTTCTCTCGTCTCTCTTTCCCTCTTTATTTCTCTCTTCCCCTCTTCCTTTTCCCGTCTCTCTCTCCCTTTCTTTTTCTCTGTCTCGCTCTTATTTTTTAATTATCCTCTTTGACTTCTTAATTATACAAAGAATAAAGAATGCCAACAGGAAAGGTTAATTAATTCCATCACATCGAGAAAGGTCACATTCTTTTTATTACGATTTTCTGAGTTAGTTTTCATATTAACGTATAGAGCTTTTATACAAAATGATCTACGTATTTTTAACTTGTAAACTCATTATACGGGATTGACTTTCTGTACCAATCCTCAATCTGGGGTTTGATAATAAAAAAAAAAAAACAATTATAAAAAAGATAATAATAATTATAATGAATATAGATAGATAAAGCATGAGAAAGGAAAAATGGAGATGAATACGAATTTCTACAATATTACGGTGTTTAATTTCATTTTAGATTTTCGAGAATTAATTATTGTAATTCTAATCGACAATACTTATAATCATCATCATCATTTGATATCATGTTTTTTTTAATTTATATTGTCAACTATATCCTATTCCTATACTTTTTCGTTGTAATTACAGTATATTTTTGGAGATTATTAGCCTTTCTTCAAAGTTTGATTCAAGATTTGATTGCTCGTGCCATGTAATGCATATCATTAATATATAATGTTACTTACAATTAGTATCCGTTTATACTACCATTATCAAGATTATCACTGTTATTGTTGTTATTATTATTATCATCATCATCATTATCATATCATTATTAGCATCTATCAAATATCATTACTATTATCATAATTGTTATCATAACTATTATCATCATTCTTATTAATAATATTATCATGATTATTATCAATAATATTAGCATGATTATTATTATTATTATTGTTATTATTATTATTATTATTATCATCATTATTACTATTATTATCATTATCATTATCATCATCATTATTATCATCATTATTATTATAGAATTATCATCATATATAAAATATCATCACTATTATCATCATTACCATTATCTTCCATATCACCATTACCATCATCACCATTATATAACATCCTTCTGCCATCTAATATAATATATGTAATATATACATGAAAATGAGTTGCCAATTCAATTTATATATATATATATATATATATATATATATATATATATATAATATTGATTAATATTAAGGAATGGAATGAAATCTTACATGATGTTTAAATGCCAATTTACGATGTCTTCAAAGTCTGTCACGTTTAATTAAAGCAAAGAAAATGGATATTTAAGATAACCATTGTTTGGTTTATTTCTGGAGGCACTGATGGCCCTTTTTTTTTGGGGGGGGCGGGGGGAATTTCAGCGATTTTGATGATATAGCAGTGATAAAATTGAAGGTCACTGCATAGATTGCAACATTTCAAGATTATCAACAGTGATCGAAGAGTCGAAAAAAAGAAAAACGAGCTGCAAATATATCTTACCATATCTTATATTATCTTTGCTTAACTAGTAACTTAATCTAGACCTTAACCTTGCCTTACTCTTACTGAATTATCGTGTGTTTCTTATCTTTTTTTTTTTTTTTCTTCTTCTTCTTATTTGAATGCTAGTAACTGTTTGGATATTTCGCGATTTCTTACCCGCAGTATGACAATGGATTTAATTTAATTCAATTCAATGATAGTAACTTTTTGGATTTTCCGCGATTTCTTATCCGCAAAATTACAAATCTATTTAATTTAATTTAATGCTAGTAACTGTTTGGATTCTCCGCGATTCCTTACCCGCAAAATGACAGTTCTCCCAAAAGGATATTTGTCCTTTGTTTTTCTTACCAAAAATATCCACTAATGTCAATCCACGTAAGATCATTAGTTGAGGATACGAGGCTTGGTCAGTGTTGCCTTTCTGGCGATTTTCCTAGTGTTATGACCTAGCGGGAAATTTTTATAAGTTTACTGAATATCTAGCGATTTCTTGAAGTTCTTTTTGGCGGGAAGATGGGAAGCTTCCCCACTTATGGCTAGCATTTTGTAGCAGTTTTTTGTAGAAATATGTACTTTCTTTTGCCTTTTTTTTTTGTGTGTGTGTGTGTTTTTTTTACTTTTTTTTTTCTCCGTAGTGTTATATTTTTATTATTATTATTTTCTTTATATGTAGTATGTTCTCAGTTCTGAAGGGATGATTTTGATAAT
>NC_061834.1:32948928-32951428 GCF_019202785.1 Penaeus chinensis | reverse complement strand
GAAAAATCATCAGTTAAACAGGAAATTCAATCATATCTTTATATAAATGAATAAAAGATAAACAAAAGAAGATTCTGTACTCGATGTTTTTTTTTTCTTCATTTTTTTTTTTGTTTGTTTGTTCCGTAAATCATTGTTCCTCTGCCTTGAATGCCAGGTATTTGTTCAACAAATGAAGGTGTTTTCATGTCTGCTTGGAGACTAATATGAGATCGAAACGGAATTGAATATATGAAATTTAATTCTAAGATAAAGAGGATCGGAATCCACATCTTCTTGGTTCTTATGTGTTCATCCGATGCGTTTTTATTGGTAAGTCGTAACGGTTCTCTGATTTCAATATCATTATTTCAACAAAAAGAAAAACATAATGAGAATCCAAACAAAAGTGGATTGGAATCAGCATTCAAACACACCGTGTCGGATTACCATGGCCTTATCGATAAGTTTTTTTTAATTCGTATCAAAAATTAGTTCAACAAGTTAATTCGTTATTAGAATAAGAAACTAACACATATTGAATATCTAAAATCAAATTCTAAACAAAAGAGGATCGAAATTCACACCTAAATGCCCCTTGCTGAATTTTATACGATCATCCGATTTCACTACCACCATATAAAGTAATTATAAACTTTGAAGAATAAAAAAACTGACTCATACATAGATAATTCGATTCTAAACCAAAGGGAATCGAAATGCACATTCAAACGCACCTTTGTCGCATTATCATGGCTTCATGCGATGCGTCTTTGTTTCGTGAGTTGTAATACTGCATTCCACGCGGCAGGTTAACGCGGCGGGAAACAAATGCCGGACGTATATAACCCCGAGTGACATTTCCTTGTTCCATTTTTTGCTGATAAACTAGCTATTTCCTCACACCGGGCGATATTTAGATGAATGGGCGAGTAATAAGTGTATAAGCTTGAATAGATAAAGCCATTCATGTATGCTGGATGAAAAAGTATACACAAGATTAATTGAGATACGAAAAATGTGTTGAGAAAAAACGGATACAGTTAGTAGGGTGAATTTTGAAACAGAAACAGAACAGTAATGATGCACATTATATTCACAGCCATTGTAATGGTGATATTGATAATAGTGATTATTATTAGGATGATGGTAATCATTCGTGATATCAATAAATATACTAATTTTAATATTATGGTAATGGTGATAAAGATGAAGATGATGATGATATCGATGATGAAGATAATGATAACAATGCTGCTGCTGCTGATGATGATGATGATGATGATGATGATGATGATGATGATGATGATGGGGGGAGCAAAAGAAGGATAGTGATATTAATGATAGTAATAATAATAATAATAGTAACATCAATTATGATAATTATGATACTAATATTAATACTAATACAAATAGTGATGATGATGATGATGAAAAACATGATAATACTAATACTAATACTAATACTACTACTACTACTATTAATAATAATAATAACAATGATAATAATGATAATAGTAATGATGATGATAATAGTAATAATAATAATTATTATAATAGTGGTATAAATAATGATGATAATAGCAATAATAATAAGTTGATAATAATAGTTTAGTTTGATTCCATTTGTAACAATGGATATTCTTGGTGTGACTTAGTGTCTGTTTCATTTTGCTTCTAAACTATCCCCTGTGTGCAAGGAATGGCCGGGGTTACCATCCACTGGTGACGAGGGATTCGAACGCAGGTCAGCAAGATTGCTAGACGAGAACGCTACCGCTGCACCACACAGCACACGTGGTATTATAATGATAATAATAATAACAATGACAATAATGATAATGATAATAAATAATGATAGCAATGTTGATAATGATAAAAACAATAGTAATAATAATATTAATGATATAGATAATAATAATAATAGTAATGATAATAATAATAGTAATGATAATAATAATAACAATAACAATAATAATAATAATAATAATAATAATAATGAATAATGTTAACAATGATGATAATGATAATAACAACAATAGTAATAATAGTCTTAATAATATTGATGATGATGATGATTATAATAACAATAATAATAATAATAATAATAATAATAATAATTATTATTATGATAATAATAATAATAATAATAATAATAATAATAATAATAATAATGATAATGATAATGATAATAATAACGATAAGGATAGTTATAATAATGATAATGATAACAATAACGATAATGATAATGATAATAATGATAATGATACTAATAATAATGATAATGATAATAATAATATTTATGATGATACTACTACTACTACTAATAATAATAATAATATGATAATATCAATAAGCAATTAATAACAATAGTAAGAATATTGAAAATAATAATGGTTATTATCATGATAATAACAATAATGATAATAACCATAATAAAATAATAATAAAAACATAAAAAAAAATAACAATAAGCATGTTATAAAAATACTAAACTAGTCACAGGTATGGTAACAAGAGT
>NC_061834.1:32936428-32938928 GCF_019202785.1 Penaeus chinensis | reverse complement strand
TTACCAGCAATCAAACGGGCAATAATTGCAACCACCAGCCGGATCTCCTTGCCCCCTGATTGCAACCTGGCCAGCTGATGTTGATTACGTCAGGGGAACCGAGAGGCTGGACGGGGCATCTCAGCGGGGAATTTCTGCAGGAGAGGGACAGCACCGGAACCCGACGGGGGGGGGGGGGGGGGGGGCAGGATTATTGGGACTAGGGGAGGGGGAGGGAGTGCGTGAAAGAGAGAGAGAGAGAGAGAGAGAGAGAGAGAGAGAGAGAGAGAGAGAGAGAGAAAGAGAGAGAGAGAGAGAGAGAGAGAGAGAGAGAGAGAAAGAGAGAGAGATAAAGGGAGATAAAGGGAGGAAAGGAAGGAGAGAGGGAGGTTATACCGTGTACATAAGCACGATTTGTGTAAGCCATTAGACATAGACCACGTGGCTGTTTACCACGTGGCTCGGAGTCCAGTAGAGAACCATTGACTCAGCGAGGGCTTAGATGACGAGTTTATCTGACCTTGTCTGACCCTTCAGTCGTGCCTCAGCAACCAGCGTGACCAGGTCAAGCCTCTGACCTCTCAGGGCTGAAGGGCAGGACCACGCGACCCCATGTTCAGCCCTTACCCTAAGACTCGTCTCGTGTAATACTCTTCATTAATAGAGTCAAGCTGTTATAGAACTATGACTACCCCTGCAAACCACTGTACAAAGGTCCCCTCTCTATATACCTTTTACAGAGAGAGAGACAGACAGAGAAAGAAAAAAAAAAATGAGAGAAAGAGCAAGAGAGAGAGAGGAGGAGGAACTCATAGATTCCCAAAAGAATAATAATAACATTAAACATTAATGTATCCCCCTCGACCATGGTTATAAATTCCTCACATTCACAACATCAATCCATTTAACATGAATGACAATTAACATCATAAGGATCTAAGCAATTAGCAGTCGGTAATGCAGAGTGAAATCTAATATATGTTTTAGTCTCATATAATTACCGAATTCTTGGCATAATATGATACCTTATTTTTCAGTGCGTCATCTATAATAATGCAAATAAAAAAAGAGAAAAGTGTATGGATGAAGAGCTGTGTTGCCATCAATAGTTTATTTTCATAGCAATTGACGTGCAAGAGGGTAAGAGGGAGAACTAATATCTAAAAATTGAAAACACGGATGGCATAGCAGTGATTATGAGGCGGAAATCGGATTATTATTAGTAGTGGTAATATTTATAATAAGAACATTAGTAACGATGACAATAATAATGGTAATAAACATGATGATAGTATTCATAATGATAGTAATTAGGATAATGGTAAATATAATAATGATGATAGCAACAATAATAATATTGATAATGATAATGATGGTGATAATATAATAATAATAATAATAATAATGATAATAATAATAATAATAATAATAATAACAATAATAATAATAATAATAATAATAATAATAATAATAACAATGTATTATTATTATCATTATTATTATTATCCTTATTATTATTATCATTATTATTATTATTATTATTATTATTATTATTATTATTATTATTATTATTATTATATTTATCATTATTATAATGATAATCAGAATGACAAGAATTCCAAAATAGAAAACTATTACTACAAACAATAATAGTAATAATAGAAACAATAATAATAATAATAATGATAATAATAATAATAATAATAATAATAATAATAATAATAATAATGATAATAAGAGGGATTAAGAATAACTTAAATAATGAGAAAAAGGATAAATACATAAATCGATTACTGAAAAAAAAAAAAAAAAAAAAAAAAATGAAACAAAAAGCCATCTCTGCCCTACAAATCGTTAAATCTCAATAGGCTTTTCACTCCTAAGAGCAAAATCCTATATAGGCCCTTCACATCCTTCGAAATCCGCCCTTCATGGGATCGGAATCTACGGATCGGCGTTCTTTTGTTGGCTTGTACTTGGGTCCGGACTCCGCCGGCTCTCGCTTTGTTTCGCTTATTCTTCTCGTCGCTTTTTCTTCTCATTCGTTGTTTGTTTGTGTGTAGCGATGGGGGGGGGGGGGGGTATGGTTGTATATTGTTTGTTCGTTTGTGTTTTTTTTTTTTTTTTTTTTTTTTTTTTTTTTTTTTTTTTTTTGTGTGTGTGTGTGTGTTCTTAGTTCACATAAGTTTAGTATTAGAAATGTTTCAATAATGCAATTTCGAATAAACTTCACAGGTATTTTTAAAAAATAATTTACCTTTTCGATTATGCAACAAAGCACCGCGAATCAATACAGACTATTATATATACTATTTATTCAGTAAATAGTAATAAGAATTTTATAAATGCAAAAGGATGTAATATGCAAACACATGTAAACACAAATATTAACATTCAGGTGATTGTGACAATATAAAGAAAAATCTGATTATTCAAACGAATCTTAAAAAAGAAGAGGGAGAGAAGAAAAATAAAATAATAAATGAAGCAAAAATATAACAAAACAAAAAATGGGAGAAAA
>NC_061834.1:32903928-32906428 GCF_019202785.1 Penaeus chinensis | reverse complement strand
AAACAAACAAAAAAACAAAAAAGCTAAACAGATAAATTAAACCGTAGAAAAATAACAAATATATAAATAGATAGATCGATAAATAAATGCAATTTATTCTTATTTGAATTAAGACGAACAATTAAATAAATGAAATTAATAGACAACTGTATGAATGAATACAAATGATAAACAGATAAATGAATAAATAAATAAATAAATACAATGAACAGATAAATAGATATAATTAATAAAATAAGTAGATAAAATTACTCAGCCGCACTAATAGATAAAAAGATTAAATTAATTGATGAATGAACTATAAGCACACAAGTCAGCCGCAATAATAGATAAATAAATTAAATTAACTGAAAAAATAACTATAAGTCCATAACTCAGCCGCCCTAATAGATAAATAGATTAAATCAATAGATGAATGAACTATAAGCACACAACTCAGCCGCAATAATAGACAAATATATTAGATTGGCAGATGAATGAGCTATAAGCGCACCTCTCAGCCGAACTAATAGATGAATAGATTAAATTCATAGAAAAATGAACTTTAAGTACATAACTCAGCCGCCCTAATAGATAAATAGATTGAACCAATAGAAAAAATGAACTATAAGCTCACATCTCAGCCGAACTAATAGATAAATATATTAAATCAATAGACGAATGAACTGTTAGCACGTAATTCACCCACACTAATATCCGAACTGATCTCGCTCTTAACCGCACCGCGTGACGACCTAACTTCGCCCATCGAGCACAACGCATGCTCCGAATCTCTCTCCAGTATAGCGAGAATAACAGCTTCCCGACGGCAGCCAATCACCAGGCGGCTTCCGGTCCTTATTTCGCTAAATTGGTTCCTATCAATAACCGAATTACCGGGACTCAGGGCATCTGCTTGTCTTGCGTATATGGTTGGGACGTGGGTGGGTGGGTGGGTGGGGGGGGGGGGGGGGTATTTATTAATTGATGCTTGGCAACTGGTAGTGGGGTAGGAAGATGGGGTTGGCTGGCTCTCTCTCTATCGCTATGTAACATCTAATATCTAACACCTGACATCTAACATCCAACATCCAACATCCAATAACTAATATCTAATATCTAACTTCTAACTTCTAACTTCTAATTACTAACTTCTAGCTACTAACTTCTAACTTCTAACTCCTAACTTCTAACTACCAACTACTAACTCCTAACTTCTAGCTACTAACTTCTAACTTCTAACTTCTAATTACTAACTTCTAACTACCAACTACTAACTTCTAACTTCTAACTTCTAACTACTAACATCTAACTTCTAACTTCTAACTTCTAACATATAATCTCTATCTGTATCTGTATCTTTAATCTCTTATCTCTTATTTCTTATCTCTCTCTCTCTTTCTTGGGACAAACCTGTCTTTTTATGGCTTAAATAGTTCTCTTATCGTCCTCTTTCTCTCTTCCCTTTCTCTTTCTCTTTCTCTATCCCTTTCCCCCTTTCTCTCTAGCCAAACCTACCTACCAATCTCTATAACAATTCCCCCTCTTCGTTTTCTCTAACTCTCCTTTCCATTCTCCTTCTCTCCTTTTCATTTTCACTCTTATCTTTTCATCCAGAACATAACATCTGTCCTGATTTCACACAGACCTTATCTCTCGACAAGATTAAGCGGCGAAAGACAGGATCTCCTAACGTCGTAGGATTGTCGAAGCAAAGACTGACTGACTGACTGATGTTTTCGTCAGTAGAGACTCCACGAAAGGTAATGATAATGATGATAATTATTATGGTGATAATGATATTGTTATTGTTGATGGTAATGATGATAATGATAATGATGATGGTAATGATTATAATGATAATGATGATGGTAATGGTAATAATAATGATAATGATGATGGTAATGATTATAATGACAATGATGATGATAATGATAATGATGATAATGATGATAATAATGATAATAATAATGGTAACGATGATGATAATGATAATAATGATGATAATGATGATAATGATGATAATGATAATAATAATAATAATGATGATGATAATGATAAGGATGATAATAATGATGATAATGATAATAATAATGATAATGATAATAATATAATAATAATAATGATAATTATAGCGATTGTGACAGTGACAGTGACTGGGACAGCGATAGTGAGAGTAATAGAAACAATAGTAATAACCATGATTCCGAAAGAGCTTCCTTAGAGGCTTCTCATTCAGAATCCTTGGTCATTTTAAACAGTCTTCTCAAGGGCTTTTGTCAAGAATGTATTAATTGAAGGAGTGAAGTCAAACGTAATGAGATCCGACTTTTCTGGCGAAGTAAGACGTTATGAGGAAATGCAAGGACATCTTCGTCTTCATTTCTATTTGTTTATTTATTTATTTGTTCCTTATTTTTTATTTATTTTTATTTATTTGTTATGGGTGCTTGTGTGTCTGACTTTTCTTCGTGTTTTCCTTACATTTTATGGACTTTATGCACCGATTATTCGTTACTTT
>NC_061834.1:32893928-32898928 GCF_019202785.1 Penaeus chinensis | reverse complement strand
TCACCTTTCTCCATCCCTCTCATGGGTCAAACCTTCATTCTCCCATCATTTCGTACTCACGATCGTCTCATCATCAAGATCCCACTCCACCAATCTCCCGTCTCAACTCCTCATTCCTCCGACCAGCTCTACTCCGCCAGCAATCAGTCTCCTCAAAACTCTGTCCCCGCCCCCCCCCCCCATTATTTGATATTCCCTCCCCCCCCCCCCTTCCCCCCCTCCGTCTCCCCCCCGACTTAGTTATTTTCCCCCCCACCCTTCCCCTCCCCCCCCCCCCCCCCCCCCCCCCCCCCCCCCCCCCTTTTTTATTATTTCCCCCCCCCCCCCACCCCCCCCTTCCCCCCCCCCCCCCCCCCCCCCCCCCCCCCCACCCCCCCCCCTTATTCCCCCCGCCCCCCCCCGCCCCCCCCCCCCCCCCCCCCCCCCCCCCCCACCCTCCCCCCCACCCCCCCCCCCCCCCCTCGCCCCCCCCCCCCCCTTTTATCTCCCCCGCCCCATAATTATATCCCCCCCCCCCCCACTTTAATTTTTTTCCCCCCCCATAATTTCCCCCCCCCTAAATGTCCCCCCCCATTTCCCCCCCCATTTTTTTTGCCCCCTTTTTTTATATGCTCCCCCCCCCATATGCCACCCCCTTTCCCCCTTTTCCCCCACCCTCCCCCAGTACCCCGCCCCCCCCCCCCCCCACCCCCCCCCCACCCCCCCCCCCCCCCCCCCCCCCCACCCCCCCCCCCCACCACCCCCCCCTCTATTATCCTCCACCCCCCCTCATTTATTCCAATCCCCAACCCCCCCCCCCCCCTTGTTTCCCCCCCCCCCCCCCCCCCCCCCCCCCCACCCGCCCCCCCTATTGGGGGCCCCTCCTTTTTTTTTATTCCCCCCCCCCCCCCCTCCTCCCCCCCCCCCCCCACCCCCCACCCTTGTTTTTCCCCCCCCCCCCCCCCCCCCCCCGCGTTTTACCCCCCCTCCCCCCCCCCCCTCCCCAAATTTTGTTCCCCCCAAACCCCCCCCCCCCCCCCCCTCCCCCCCCACCCAATTTCCCCCCCCCCCCCCCACCCCCCACCCCCCCCCCCCCCCCCCCCCCCCCCCCCTTTTCCCCCCCCCCCCCCCCCCCCCCCCCCCCCCCCCCCCCCTTCCCCCCCCCCCCCCCCCCCCCCCCCCCTCCCCCCTCCCCCCCCCCTCCCCCCCCCCCCCCCCCTCCCCCCCTTTGTCATCTTCTCTCCTATCTGTAGATCGTCAGCGGTCCCTTATCAATCCCACTCACGATTCGCTCGTCCCTCCGCATTACTCCCTCTCCCTCGTCTCCATCGCCGGCTCCATCGTATTACTCCCTCCTCACTACTCCATACCTCTCTCTCGTCCGCGACACGTCCCTCTCTCAGACACACCTCCCTCCCTCTCTCATCCTCACTCGTCTACCACCTCATTCATCTCCCAGCTGCCATCCCCGTTTCACTCTCCCACTACTCTCATCTCTCTCAACTCTCCCTCGCTCCCTGGATCCCCCTCCTCTTCTCTCATTCCTCTCCGTCACCAACGCTCCTCTCACCCTTACTCCATCTCAACGTCTCCTCTCTCCCACTCTCCTCATAACAGTTCTCTCATTCTCTCACTCATCCCCGTCCCGTCAATCTCCTCACCTCTCTCAAAACTCCCACACTCTCTCAGCTCTCTTGCTTTACCTCCCTTCATTCTCTCCCTTTCCATAACCCTCTTATTTTTTCTTTTCTTTTCTTTCTCTTTTCTTTCTTCTTGTTTTTTCATTTTCTTTCCCCTTTTTTTTATTTTACTTTTTCTCTTTTCTTCCAGTTTTTTCTCCTCTGCTCTTACTCCCTCTCTTCTCTCATTTAGTATCTTTATTCCCTTTCTTCTCCTTTTTTCTTTTCTTTTTTCTTCTTTTATTTCTTCTTTTCTTTTCTTACTCCTCTTCTTCCCCTCTCTAACGCGGCTTAACCTCCTCTTCCCCCTACCACATCTACCACCCCCACGTCACACTACCACCCACACTCCAAAGCTACTTCTTATACACTTAACATATCCTCGCTCTTTTTATCCAGCAATTTCCTCTCTCTAAACCACTCTCTCCCCCATCTCCACACCCTCACCCACATCAACTAAACCACGCACCTGTCCTCAAATACAACTTATCTCCTCTCTTTAATCTCGCACTCTCTACCACTTCAATCACTGCTTTCTTTCCATCTATAACTTTACTCCTCATATCCTTCCCTCCGCTCCTCACTCAAATTTTACACTCACTACCTGATCACCACTCTTCCTCTCTACATCCCCTCCAACATTCCTCTACCCTCAACTAATCGCCCCTCCCCCCGGCGCATCTGTGGTCTCACTCTCCCGCTCTTGTATCTTCCTCGTCCTACCACATATCTTCCTCTCATCTTCTATTCTCCTCTCGATCTGTCGCAGTATCCTAATCCCTTTTTGAATCCACTGATCAAACTAATCGCCGGTTGATTCAGAAGGGAAAGTGACGAGAAATCCTGACGATTAGAAACGCGTGTTTGTTTTGTGTCTCTTAATGGAATGCGAATTAAAAGAAGGAGAAAGAAAGTAAGAGAAGAGAGAGAGAGAGAGAGAGAGAGAGAGAGAGAGAGAGAGAGAGAGAGAGAGAGAGAGAGAGAGAGAGAGAGATACACTGTACAATGAATGCTAATTGGTTCTCACATATGACTTATATAGTGAAATATCAATTAATTAACATGGGTCTTGTCACTCAATCCTGATATTTGATTTGTAAAAATACTTGCGCTTGCGTGCTGGTGTGTATGTGTGTGTGTGTGTGTACGTGTGTGTGTGTGTGTGTGGTGTGTGTGTGTGTGTCGTGTGTTGAGTTGTATGTGTGCTGTGTCTGTGTGTTGTGGTTGTGTGCGTGGCGTGTGCGTGTTTAGTGTGTCTGTAATGTGTGTGTGTGTATGTGTGTTGTTGATTGTGTGTGTGTGTGTGTGCGTGTGTGTGTGTGGTGTGCGTTGTTTTGCGTGTGTGTAGTTTGATGTGTTGTGTTGTATGTGATTGTGTTGTGTGTGTGTGGTGCGCGCTGTGTGAGTTTGTATGTATATGTGTTGTGTTTGTTAGGGCGTTGTGTGCGCGTGTGAGTTTTGTGTGAGGGGGTATTTGGGGCAAAAGTATTTATTTGGGTTTTCTGTTATCGTGGGTTTAGTAATTGGGAGCTTTAAAAGGGTTTTTATCTGCAATCGCATCTACCTAATTGCATAGATATGAAAACATTAATATCATGCATGTAGGAAACTAGAGGTAGCTTCTTTAAAAAAAAGTGAATAGGTATTTTGTAAACCTTGTCAATAAACAATGCAAGCTTCTTAGCCCGAAAAAATCAAAAATGAACATTTGTTTGTTATTTTGTGTAGGGTGTGCGTGGTTTTAAAATGTTTTTTGGTGAAGTGGGGTTTTTGTGTGAGTTTTGGGGTTTTGGGGTGATTGTTTGTTTTGTGTGGGGTGTGGGTGGTTTTTTTTGTGTGGGGTGTGGTGTTGTGGTGTATGTAATGTGTGTTTTGTGTGTGTGTGGTGTGTGTGTGTGTGTGAATGTATTGGGGTTTTGTGTGTGTTTGTGGTTGTATGAAATGTTTTTTGGGTGTGTGTGGTGTGTGGGGTTGTGTGTGTGTATGTGTGTTTTGGGGTTTTTGTGTGGGTGTGTGTGTTTGGTGGAGTGTGGGGTGTGTTGTGTGTGTATGTGTTTGTGTGGTGTGTGTGAGGGTGTGTGTGTGTTGTGTGTAAAAGTGTGTTTGTGTGTGTGTGTGTGTGTGTGTGTGTGTATGTATGTGGTTTGTGTGTGGTTTTGTGTGTGTGATGTATGGGGGTTTTTGGGTTGTGTGTGGTGTGTGTTTTGTATGTGTGTTTGTGTGTGTGTGTGTGTGTTGTGTGTGTGGTGTGTTTGTGTTGTGTTGGTGTGCGGTGTCTGATATTGACAAATCATAGCAACACTAGTTCTTGTATAACTTCAAAATATGAATCGCATATACTGAAATCTTATTATACAGCCAGTATGTTAATGGATGCCTAATAGGAGTAGATTATATAGTAATAAAAGTATGTAAAAGAAAATACGTTGCTAAATGACTGCGAAAAAAGTTTATGGATCCGTTACAGTTTTAACTCATTCTTCTAAAAGTGGCCCCGCACCCCCACCTGAGTGCCAGGGTGACCCCCGGGCAAGAACACTTTCTCCTCTTTTCTAACCCCTCTCCCTATCTCTCTCCTCCTCTCTCTCTCTCTAAACTCCTCTTTTCTCTCTCTCTCTCCTCTCCTCTCTCTTCCTCTCTCTTTCTCCCTCTCTCTCTCCTCTCCCTCTCTCTCCTCTCTTTAAATCTGTGTGAGTGTGTGTATTGGGGTGGTGTGGGGTGTCTGTCTGTCGTCTCTCTTTTTCTCTCCTCTTTCTCTCTCTCCCTCTCTCTCTCTCTCTCATCCCCTTTTCCTCTCTCTCTCTCTTTTCTCTCTTCCTCTCTCCTCTCTATATATATATATAATTTTATATAAAAATTTAAAATATATATTATATATATATATATATATATTTTACATTTAATATATATATATTTTTAAATAATATATAATATATATAAATATCATAATCCCATACATATATATATATATATATTTTATATATATAATAATTTTATATATCTAAATTTATATATAAAATATATATATATATATATACATAAATACAATATAATAAAAAAAAAATTATATATATATTTATTATTATATATGTATTATAATATAATATATATACATAATCTTTGTCTTTTTTATGCCTGTGTGTGTGTCTGTATCTGAGTCTGAATCTGTGTATGCATGCGTGCGTGCGTGCATCCGCACTTTGCATCGAACGCTCCCGGTTTTCACTTAAAAGAACGAGCTGCTTCAACTCCTTCCTTTGCAACGCGCGACTGAAGGCTGGCCATTGCAACATCAGCCCCCAGCCTGATGACAAAGGGAAAATTAAAAACCCCTTCGCTTGA
>NC_061834.1:32878928-32881428 GCF_019202785.1 Penaeus chinensis | reverse complement strand
TCATTTCTCTTTTCTCTCGTCACTCTCTTTCATTCTTTCTTCTTCGTCTTTCGTCTTCTTATTTTTTCCCCTTTTTAGTATATAGATAGATAGATTCATACATACATACATACATACATACATACATACATACATACATACATACATACATGCATACATACATATCTAGATAGACAGATAGATAAATATATGTGTATGCTATAAAATGTATATATGAATATATATAGATAGATCCATAATTATGTACATAAGAAAATAAAACATTTTTTGTCTTTAATTATCCCTGTAAATTAAAAGCCCAGAAACTCATAAGAGATGCATATTGAACACTTGCAATGTAATGACTGTTCTTGATACAACAGTCTGATGAAACAGCAGGGTTACAAGACTATAATAATGATGATATAATTAAGCTTTGTTCCATTTGTAACAGTGGTTATCCTTGGTGTGTTTGCTGCTAAATTACCCCCCTGTGTGCAAGGAATGCCCGGGGTTACCATCCTCTGGCAGTGTGGGATTTGAACGCGGGGCAGCCAAGCGTGCTAGGCGAGAACGCTACAGTACACCATCCAGGCTTAGATAACCATCATTAATGGCAATTTCTCCGATAATGATGGTGTTGATGATGAAGAGGAGTAGGGTAATTATTGGAATGATGATAAAAATGGTGAAAAATGGTGATAACGATAGTATCAATTATTATAGTTATCACGATAATAATAGTAATTTACGTTATAGTATCAACAATGATCCTAATTATAAGAATAACATTAATAATGACAATAGTGATGATGATAATAAGGATAATAATGATGATGGCAGAAATAATGAAAATAGTGATGATAATGAGAATGGGAATTATAATTATTATCATTTTTATTATTATCATCATTATTATCATCATTTTAATTGTTAATGTTACTATTATCATTATTTTTTAATATTATCATTATTATTATCATTATTATCGTGATTATCTTTATTTTGATTATAATATTAACAAAAACAACAACAACAAAACAACAACCACAATAATAATTATTATTATCAAAATCATCATCATCATCATCAGAATCATTGCTATCATTATCATTATCATTATCATTATTATTATTATAATTATTATCATCATTATTATTATTATCATAATTAAAATTACTATTATTATTAATATTATAATGATTATCATCATTATTATTATTAATATTATCATTACTTTAGTGAATTTCTCCTGGCTTCAGGCTGGTCCACCCGCAGGCTTCCGAGTCACCTGTTCCTCTTACGTTACGGATATCTATAGAAAATCTACGGACTCCTCCACCCTATTTTTATATCCGTGATCTACAGCTACATATACACTATTTCTGCTACACTACTTACCAGATGTCCTATACTTACCTTGTCTTATTCTTGACTTTTTACCATCGACTAATTGACCTTACCTTTGTTTTTCACTCGTTTCTCTTTTTCACTCGTTCACTTTTTCCTACTTTCCTGTCATTTATTTCTTGTATGTGCCCATTTTTTAATAGTTTTATTATTCTTTCTATTTCGTGTATTTTTAAACTTATTTTGAACTCACCCTACCCCATTTAATAAATTAAATCAACTGCATTATGGATGAAACATCACCAAGCGTGGGAAGCCACCAGTATAAAAGGTCAAGCCAGGTCGGTCAGTGAGAGAGAGGCTTTATCTTGTGTGGTGACAGACTGTTGGATTAATAGCTGTCTGACTGGTGCTTCCCATGCTGTGGCGAGTTGCCTCTGTTGTACCAAGTAAGTGTATGGTGTGTTGTCGTATATAATGGTTGTGTTCGAAAGTTTTGTGCGAAATAGATGTATAATATGGATGATTTTTTTGTGTTGTCTTTTTAGTCAGCTAGTGATGTTATTTAATTTTTCTTTTTATTGTGATTATGTGATCACTTTTAATCACCCTGAGAGTTATCTCCGAAATACGCTAAACCCATATGGAGATTACCTGTAGTTAGGTAACACGCTACATCTCTGACTCTACGGAGTTTGAATATCCACTACAATTATAATTTTAAGATGTGTATTAAGAAGAAAAAGACTACAAACTAGAAATGATAAAAAAAAAATAATTAAAATCAGCAAAATTAAGACATTTAAAAAGGCGTTTCTTCACCAAGATGAGTCAGCAAGTAATCTAAATAACATACATAAAATATAGAAAAAAAATATATATAAATAAAATAAATAAAAGCAGTAAATTTTAATTAAATAAAATAACCAACAAAAACTGACAAAAAACAATAGACACAGTATAAACAAAAGTACATATACAGGAGAAAGAGAATGGCTATTAGGGAGACCAAAACAAAAGCACAAAATGAGCGAAAGACGTAAAAGAAAAAAGAAAAAAAGACGAAATAGATATAATAAAACACACATGAACGATGCTGTAGGATATTCGCGGGGAAGGTTGCAAAAGGAGAGGATTCCTTGCAATTAACATAATTCCCAGTATAATAAAT
>NC_061834.1:32863928-32866428 GCF_019202785.1 Penaeus chinensis | reverse complement strand
CTTTTCTCTTTTGTTTTATTTTTCTTTTCTCTTCTTTTTTATTTTTTTTCTTCTTGTTTTATAAGAAATTATTTATCAGTTGGTTAGGAAATGACGAGAAAAAGAGAATATTGTGTCAATCAGATTACATGATTTTTCAAATGATTTATCAATTTATCATTTTTTTCTGGGGCACTTAATGGGATAAATGTGTATATATATTTACTAATAATCAAATTAGGTATTTTCAATATCAACCCTTTTATGCATTTGACATCGTCCGTTGCAACGTTTCGAAAACATTTGTTCTCTATCTGTTAAGCACAATAATCAAATATAACCTGCACTCCCATTTCAATATTTTCTTTTATATATTCATAGTCTCTTCAATAAGAGAAAAACTGAATAAACAAGTAATTGAGAGATTCGCTAAAACCAGTTTATTTGTGTTTCCGGCTCGGGTGCACGACAGTAAGGGAATAGCAATGGAGAACGAAGGAAAATTCGACGACATTTCTTTTCCTTTCCTTTGCTAGTTACAATACAGGGGCTTCCGATCACTTTGAAATCAACCAGTCCTTGTGCCTCTGTTTTATTTCTGGGTGTTTTTCGTTTGTCCCTGTGCCTCTGTTTTTTTTTTATCTGGCTGTTTGTTGTTGTTTGTCCTTGTGCCTCTGTTTTTTCTGGTTGTTTGTTGTTGTTCGTCCTTGTGCCTCTGTTTTTTTTTTTTTATCTGGTTGTTTGTTGTTGTTTGTCCTTGTGCCTCTGTTTTTTTTCTGGTTGTTGTTGTTGTTTGTCCTTGTGCCTCTGTTTTTTTTTTTTTTTTTATCTGGTTGTTTGTCCTTGTGCCTCTGTTTTTTTTATCTGGTCGTTTGTTGTTGTTTGTCCTTGTGCCTCTGTTTTTTTTTTGGTTTGTTGTTGTTTGTCCTTGTGCCTCTGTTTTTTTTTATCTGGTTGTTTGTTGTTGTTTGTCCTTGTGCCTCTGTGTTTTTTGGTTGTTTGTTGTTGTTTGTCCTTGTGCCTCTGTTTTTTTGTTTGGTTGTTTGTTGTTGTTTGTCTTTGTGCCTCTGTTTTTTTTTAATCTGGTTGTTTGTCCTTGTGCCTCTGTTTTTTTTTTTTTTTTTTTTGGTTTGTTGTTGTTTGTCCTCGTGCCTCTGTTTTTTTTTATCTGGTTGTTTGTTGTTGTTTGTCCTTGTGCCTCTGTTTTTTTGTTGTTGTCTGTTGTTGTTTGTCCTTGTGCCTCTGTTTTTTTTATCTGGTTGTTTGTTGTTGTTTGTCCTTGTGCCTCTGTTTTTTTATCTGGTTGTTTGTTGTTGTTCGTCCTTGTGCCTCTGTTTTTTCTGGTTGTTTGTTGTTGTTTGTCCTTGTGCCTCTGTTTTTTTTCTGGTTGTTTGTTGTTGTTTGTCCTTGTGCCTCTGTTTTTTTTGTTTGTTTGTTGTTGTTTGTCCTTGTGCCTCTGTTTTTTCTGGTTGTTTGTTGTTGTTTGTCCTTGTGCCTCTGTCTTTTTCTGGTTGTTTGTTGTTGTTTGTCCTTGTGCCTCTGTTTTTTTCTGGTTATTTGTAATTGTTTGTCCTTGTGCCTCTTTTTTTTCTGGTTGTTTGTTGATGTTTGTTCTTGTGCCTCTGATTGTTTGTTGTTGTTTTCTCTCATGTCTCGTTGTTGTTGTTGTTTTCTCTCATGTCTCGTTGTTGTTGTTTTTTCTCTTGTCTTGTTGTTGTTGATTTTCCTTGTGTCTCTGTTTTATCTGTTTGTTTGTTGTTGTTTTTCCTTGTGCCTCTGTTTTATCTGTTTATTTTACCTTGTGATAAAACAAGACGTAATGATGTGTGTATGTGTGTGTGTGTGTGTGTGTGTGTGTGTGTACGTGTGTGTGTGTGTGTGTGTGTGTGTGTGTGTGTGTGTGTGTGTGTGTGTGTGTGTGTGTGGATGTCCGGATGTGTGTGTGTGTGTATGTGGATGTCCGGATGTGTGTGTGTGTGTGTGTGGATGTCCGGATGTGTGTGTGTGTGCGTGCGTGTGTGTGTATGTGTGTTTGTGTGTGTGTGTGTATGTGTGTGCGTGTGTGTGTGTGTGTGTGTGTGTGTGTGTGTGTGTGTGTGTGTGTGCGAGTGTGTGTGTGGGTGGGTGTGTGCGAGTGTGTGTGTGCGGATGTGTGTGTGTTTGTGTGCGTGTGTGTGTGTGTGTGTGTGTGTGTGAAGTAAGTAAGAAAGGTACTCTTACTGCATACATTACACCTCAACCCAAGACCTCCTCCTGTTTCCGCATTTAAAAGCTTTAGAAAAGAAAAAAAAAAGACAAAAAAAAAAAAAAAATACTCTATTGTCTGGAAACGTGTAATGGATTGTCTTTTTTTTTTTTTCTTGTTTTCTTTTTTTTTATACGCTGGTCCCTGCAGTTGCAAGAGACAAAAGGAGAGGAGAGCAAGAGAAAGAGGAAAGGGAAAGGCACGTGAAGAAAGGAGAATTGGTGAATATAGTCGATAGAAACGGACGTGGAGTTGAACAAATGCTATAGACACGAG
>NC_061834.1:32843928-32853928 GCF_019202785.1 Penaeus chinensis | reverse complement strand
TTAACTTGTTGTCACGACAGATTGCTGCCATAGATGTTCAGGAACTGTCATCACAAGAGCTTATTCTGGAGTAAAGCCATTATCCTGCATTTAAAGATCTGTCCTATCTAAGTGATGGCACTGTACCCAAGAAAAAGTCTCTGGTCTCTCTCTCAGAAATGTAAGATGGGTCCTGTACCAATGTTGCACCTGCCAAATAAAATTGTGTACCAGCTGTCTTTTCCATAAAAAAGCTGTGAGACTCAGCATTAAAAGCAGCTCATACACCTCTCGCAATACATCCTGGTATCCTTAGGACATACGAGAATCGATGTAACATGTTAACATTATTGGTCCAACATTGTCTAATGTGCCAGCAGTCAAGAGGCATTGCCCAACGTGTTCCAATGGCTGACACACCTCTAGCTCTTTATCCACTGGAAAGAGTATCATTAGACATTCTTGACCTGTGCTAGGCCCCCATGAGATGAACAATGACTGTCTTAGACATTCTGATGTTATCCATACATTCTCATGTTATTCAGACTGATAATGGCCGGCAGTTCACTTCTAACCTCTTTGCTGAACTAGAGGATTTGTTATGGGCTTCAAACCACTTTACCATCTGCAATAACCCTCAGGCCAATGGACTTGTGGAACACACAAACCGAGTTGTCAAAGCAGCTCTTTTATCGGTAGTAGTAGATCAACCTAGAGACTAGCACAAGTATGTCCCTTAACTGCGACTCGCCCTTAATTCGGCAATACATCGCACAACATGGGAGCAACCTCTCTACCTCCTTACAGGAAGGCATGCATACTTTCCTGTAGGGCTTACAAATGATGCAGTCTTTGGCGATAATAGTGCATTCCAAGAAAGACTTAGGACTACTCGCCATGCAGCTGTGATGGCATCCAGAGCTGCCCATGAAGTCAATGAAAGGACGAACAATAAGCAAGCCAAGGGAACCTTTTCTCCTAAAGAAGGAAACCTTTTTTGGTACAAAGAGATGGTGCCACATCTACTGGGTCCTAAATGGCTAGGGCCTGCTCAGATCTCTTAAAGATTTGGTCCAGTCTTATTCAAGGAACATAATCTGGACTCTAGCAAGGTTGTGCTGGCTCACCTCAATAATTTAATCCTTATCACCCACCACAAGAGTTAAAGCCTGACAACAGTATTGTTCCATAGCAAGAGGAATATGCGCCAATTGCATCTGATGACCCTTGGGTGGCCATCCTCACGACCTGTGTGCGTGAATTCACAACCCTTGAGCCAACTACAACCAAGAAAGCTAAAGACATGTAGGAACCTTGGTCCAGTGCCCCAAAACTATGTGCCTAGCTTGATCAAGGATTACTGCTAGCTGTGTGTTAGGGACCTTGGATTGGCACAACCAAGCTTAGTGCTATGCCAACCAATGACTGTCATTAGTTTAATGTATCATGGACCAGTATTCCTAGGCTATGTTCCATGCTGGATGAAGGATCACTGTTAGCAGTGTGCTAGGGACCTTTAATTAGTACTCTTAGGCTTTGTGCCATGCCGGCCAAGGACTGTTGTCAGCTCGACCTACTAGGGAGCTTGGTTCCAGTGCGCCCTAGGCTGTGTGCTACACTGGATTAAGCAGGGTTGTTAGGTTGCTGTAGGGACTCTACTGCCTATGCTGGAGGACTGGTCATTTTTCTTGTTTTGTTTTATTTTGTTTAAATTGTTTCACCTTAGTTTTCCCACTTTTATCTGGTTTTCTGTAATAATTTCATTTTATAATTTAATACGAGACATTCTTATGAACTTATTTTTATTAGCTTTTAATCCTTTTAGTATTTCAAACATTCTGTAAACTTGCAATTCTTTTTCTATAATTTTCATTTATATGCTTTTCATTTTACTTTTACCCATTATTATTTATGTGTTTTATGTATATCTATATCAAGAAAATAGGCAATGTAAACAGAAGATTATCAAAAAAATAAAAAGAGGGTCAAGACAGTGAGTGTTTCGTCATTCCTCTGTGATAAAAACCGGCAGTGTCGCCATATTTTAAGCGAACAACGAGAGGCGATCACGGAAGATAATACGCTAAGTAATAACATACTGGCATTCTTTGCTTAGGAGCTCGACGTGATCCTCTGTCTCTTTTCATTAGTCTCTCCTTCCTTGTCTCTCCGTTTATTTCTCTGTACATGCCTCCCTTTCTCGCTGTACAGTTTAGGTGCTGAAAAAAGTGTATGTGTAAGATATATTATTAAATAAATAATATAATGATAAAGGGTTATATATTCAACACCGCATTCTTGATTTAGATATTTTATATAAAGTTTACAAACTTTATATATATATATATTATATATATATATATATATATATTATTATTTATATATTATGTATATTATATTATACACAATATATTATATATATATATGTTATATATTACATTATATATTGATTATTATATTTATATATATATAATTATATATATATATATATATATATTTGATATATATATATTTATTATATATAACTATATTTATATATTATTTTTATTATTTTTTATAAGATATTATTTATTATAATATATATATATATATTTATATTTATATATAAATATATATTTATATATATAAGATATTATATTATATTATATATATATTATATTATATATATATATTATATATGTATATATTTATACCCCATTATTATTTCTTTATATATATTATTAATATTGATTTATAGATTATGTTTATATATAATATATTTTGTTATATATATAATATATATTTTTTTTATATTTATAGTATTTATCATGTAGTATATAGTATAGTATCATTTTATATATATATAATATATATTATATATATACTAATATATTATTTATATATATTTTATATATACATATATATTGATTATTAGTACATATATATATTATATATATATATATCTATATTATATTATTATATATATATATATATTGATATTTATATATATATTATATTATATTATATATTTTATATATATTATATATTTATATCTATTTAAAGTACTTTATATATATATATATATATTTAATCTATATTATTTATTTTATTATATATTTAATAAAAATATATTATATATTAATATTTTAATATTTTTATATTTGTATAAAACTATAATTATATTATATTTATATATTATATAAAAAATAATTTTTATAATATTATATTTTTTATATTATTATTAAATATATTATTTATTATATTATTATAAAATTAATAAAATTATAATATATATAATATTATTAATATTTATATATTTATTATAATTATATTATTATATATATTAATATATTATTTATTAATAATATAAAAATAAATAAATATGTAATTTTTATATATATATTATAATTATTTATTTAGATATAATATATATATCTTAATATTTATTATATATATATATATAATTTATATATATAAATATAATATATTTTAAAATATAATATATAAATATAATTAATAATATTATTATAATATATTTTATTAATATATATTTTTATTTTATTTATATTATTTTATATAAATATATATAAATTTATTATATTATATTTTTAAATTTTATATATTATATATATATATTAAAATATATTATAATATATATTAATATACTATTTATATGTTTTTATATATTTTTATATTATCATTATATATTATTTAATTTTTATAATTTTTATATAATTAATATAATTATTATATGATATATTTTATATATTTTATATTTATTAAAAATTATATAATTATTATATAATATTAAATATTATAAGAAATCTATAATATAGTAATATTTATATAATAATTTATAATTAATATAATTTTAATTAAATTTAATTTAATATATTTATAATTATAATTTATAAATATATTTTTATAATATAATATATATTATATATATATTATGAATATATTATATATTTTAAAATTATAATAGAATTTTATTATATTATATATTTATATTATTATTTTTATATATATTAATATATTATTTTTATATATATTTTATATATATATATAATATATATATATATTATTATATATATATTAAATATTATATTTATATATATATATATATTAATTTTTTTATTTTATATTAAAATTATATATATTTATATTATGTTATATTATAATTATATATTTATATTATATATATTTATATATAAATATTTATAATATATATATTTATATATATTTATATTTTATATATATTATTATATTATATATATTATTATTTTTTTTATAATATATTATAAATATTTAATTATATATATACATTTATAATTATATATTATACATATATTATAAATTTTATATAATTATATATTTTATATATTTATATATTTATATTTATTATTTATTATATATATATAAATATATATATATATTTATATATTTTTATATATATTATATATATTAATTTATATAATTTTTATATTTTATGTATATTATATATTATTTATTATATTTATAATATTATATATAATATATTTTATATTATTATTATATATATTAAATAATATTTATTTTTATATTATTTTATAAAATTAATTTAAAATATATTAATATATTATATAAATTATTATTATTATATATTTAATATATATTTATATAAATATAATATGTTAAAATATAATATATTTTATTTTTTATTATTTATTTATTTTTATATTTAATTTATATTTTTTAATATAATATTATATATTTAGATAATATATATATATATATTATATATTATATTTATATACATATATATATATATAATATATTATATAAAATATTTATATATATTATATATAATATTATAATATTTATTATATATTATATAATATATATAATTATAATAATTATATTAATATATATAATTATATATTAATAATTTATTTAATTTTTTTTATAATTAATATTTATAAATTTATATAATAATTTAAAAAATTTATTATTATAAAATTATATAATATTTAAATAATATTATATATAATTTTTATATATATATATATAATTAATAATATTAATATATTTTATTTTTTTAAAAAAATTTATTAATATATATATATATTTAAAATTTTTTATTATTTATTATTTTTATATAAATATACATAATATTATATATATTATATTTAAAATTATATATTAATTTATAATTATAAAATTTTATATTACTATATTATTATATAATCTTTTTAAAATTTTATAATAATATAATAAAAATATTAAATTTTTAAATTTAATAATTATATAATTATATTATTATAATTAATTATTAATTTTATTTAATAATTAAAATTAATTTTTTAAATAATATATATATAATTATAAATATAAATTTTAATATAATTAATTAATATTTATAAAAAATATTAATAAAAAATTTAAATTATTTAAATTTTTATTTTAATAATAAATTAAAATTTTAAATATTATTAGATAATTTATATATAGATATGTATATAATATATAAATATAATATAAATATAATATAATAATTTATTATAATATTATATATATTATAATTATAATATATTATAAATATATATTATATATTATTAATTTATATATAATGAATTATAATTTATTTTAATATATATTATAATTATTTTAATTGTATGATTTATATAATTTATTATATTTATAATATTTAATTATATATTTTAATTTTTTAATAATATATATAAATAATATAATTATATATTATATATATTATTATATATATATTTATATATAATTATTATTATTAAATATTTATTTTTTAATATATATTAGTTTATATAATATATTTATATTATTATAATTATAATTATATATATATATATTATATTATTTATTATAATATTTTAATATATATAATATTATATTTTTTATATATATTAATATATATATTTATTTTATTATATTTATTATATATATTTTTATATAATTAGAATTATATAGATTATTATATTATATTAGATATATTATATATATTATTATATATATTATAATATTGTATTATAATATTATTGATATTTGTATATATTATATTATATTATAATTATTATATAATTATATTGTAATATTATATAGTTATTTATTATTATATAATATATATATATTATATTATATTATTATATATATATATTATATATTATAGAATTTTATGTTAGATATTAATAATATATAAATATATATTATTATATATATATATTTTAGTGATATTATATATATAATATATATATTTATAATATATATAATTATAATATATATTTTTATAATTATTATTAAATATTATATTATAATTATATTATTATATATTTAATATATATAATAATTATTATATAATATATATAATATATATATGATTATATATGATATTATATTAAATGATATATATATATATATATAATAATATATATTTAAATATATATTATATAATATTTTATTAATATGTATATAATATATATAATATATATATAATTAAAAATTATATATTATTATATTTATATATATATATATATTTATTTATATATTATATTAGTTATAATATTATATATTTTATTATATTTATATTTATATATAATATTTATTATATTATTATATTTAATATTATATATGATAATTATAAATATGATATAATATATATTATATATAATATATAATATTATATTATATATATAATTAATATATGATATATATATAATTTATATTGAATTATATATTATTATAATATTTAAATTTATATATATTATATCTATATATATAATATATTATTATATAACATATATAATATTTTATAATATTATAATATTATTATTATTTATTATATATGTAATATTTATATATATAGTTTATTTATTATATTATATATATAATTTTTATATATAATTATTATATATATATGATTAATATAATTTATAATTATTATATATATATAATATTTTATTTATATTATAATTATATATGATATTATTAATATATATAATATATTATAATATGTTATATATTATCATATAATTATATATTATGATATAGATATATTACATATATAATATTTATTATATATATTTATATATTTTTAATATATATTTAGTTAGTATTTGTTAATATATAAATTAATTTTATATATAAATATATATATAATATATTTATATATTTATATAATATTTTTAATATTTAATATATTATATTTATATAATATATAATTATTGTTTATATTATATATATATTTATATATATATATTATATTTATTAATATATAATATATTAAATATATATATATTTATTTATATATTTTTTATTATATAACAAATATATATTTTATATTTATTAAATTAAATATATAGATATATATATATTTATATATATTATATAATAAATAGATATATTATATATAATAAAATTATATTATATATATATTATATAATATATTAAAAATATATTTTTAAAATTTTATTTGTATATAGTTATATATTAAAGTATTTATATATTTTATATTTAATATATTTATATATATATTTATATAATTTATAATAACATTAATATATATATTTTATATATTATTTTATAATTTTAGAATATATTATTATTTGTTATTTATATAATGATTTTGTATTGGATATATAATATTTTATAATATTTTATATTTTGATATATATATTATTATATATATTATTATATTTTTAGATTATATTTATATAAATTTTATAAAATTTTTTAAATATATACATTATTATTATATTTATAATTATTTATATATTATATAATGTATATATATATATTATTTTATAATATTTAATTATTATATATGTATATAGATTTATTTATATAAAATAAATATTATATATTTTATATAAAATATAATATATATATTGAAAATATATATATTATTATATATTTAAATATATTAAATATTATTTATACATATATTATTATATTTATTAGTTAAAATTATATATAATTTTTTATATATATTTTTATATATAAATATATATTTTGTTGTATAAAATATATATTATATTAATTATATTTAGATATATAATATATATAATTATATATATATTTTATAATATATTATTATGTTATATTAATTATGTTTTAATATTATTTTTATTATATTTATATATGTAATATATAAATTATATTATTATATATTATATATTATTTATTTTATAAATATAAATTAATATTTTTTTAGTTAAATATATAATAATATTATATATATTATATATATATATATATATTTATATATATAATATATATATTTAGTATATTATATATTAAATATATATATATATTTATATATATTTTATAAATATATATTATATATTAATTATATTTTATATATAGTTTTTTATAAATTTTATTAATAATTTTATTATATATTATAAATATTAATTATTAATTATAAATTTTATTTATTAATATTATTTTTTATATCTATTATTTTAGGGTTTTATTTTTATTATTTTTACTATATTATTAATTTTAGTATAATATATATAATATTATATATATATTAATTATAGGAATATATTTTTTATTTATAATTTATATTTATTTATATTTATTAATATTTATTCTTTATATATATTATATATATATATATATTTATATATAATATATATATAATATATATATAAATATTAATATATATATCATAATATCATTATATAATATATATGTGTATATATTATATTAGTTACAAATATAGTAAAATATAGTATAATATATATGCTTTTATAGTAAACTATTTAGCAAATATGTCCTAACTTGAACAAAATATCGGACTATTGTTACTTTTCAGAAATGCGATTTTGTGAGACTATAAAGATTTTGTTCTGTTGATTCTGTTTCTCACTTCCGTTTTCATTTCTCTGCTGTCTTCCGTTAATTTATTTTTTTTTCTTTCTATATCTTTAATATAAGTAACAACGAGAACCGCACTACTCACTCACTCTACCCCCTCCCTTACCCTTTCCTCTACCCCCTCACTCTCCACTCTCCCCCTCATCCCTCTCCTGTGACTATGTTGATTTCATTTTCCTTTTAGATAGAGAGAAAAACCTCTCTTCCTATTTCTATACTTCTCCCTTCTCTTCATTTCTTATCTTTCATTATCTTTATTTTATCTAATTCACTTCTTTTTCTCTCTATCCTTTCATATCTTCATCCATTCTCTATCTTTCTTATCCTCCTCCACATGTTCCCTTTCTCTTATCTTTCCTCCTCCTATATCTTCCATTCTTCCTATCAGTAGATTGAAGCTTATAATCGATTTTTATCATTTCAAATATGTTTTTTGAAATGTTTAATTTATAACATTTTTATATTTTATATATATATATATATATATATATATTATATATAAAATATATATATATTTTATTATATATATATTATTATCAAATATATATATATTGTATAATTTATATCTTATATATATTTTATATATATTAATTAATAAATTTAAAAAATATTATAAATATATATTTTATATTATATTATATCATTATAATTACACATATTATTATATATATATTATATTTATATATATATATATATATATTATAAATATATAAAATATATATTTATAATTAATTATATTATATATTTATAATATTTTTTAAGTATATTAATATAAATATTATTGTTTTATTAATTTATATTTTATATATTTATATATTATATTTTTATATATATAAAATATATATATATATTATATTATCCATATTTTTATATATGTTATATATTTTATATATCTATATATCGTATATATTTTATTTTATCATTAATAATATTGTATTATGTATTATTTATAATATATTTTATTTTATTTTTTAAATTTTATATTATATATATATATATTTATATATATATATATATTATATATAACACCATTTTTATATTATTTATATTTATATATATATATATATTATATATATATATATATATTATATAATATATATTTTTATTTATATATATATTATATATTAAGTATGTATATATATATATATATATA
>NC_061834.1:32833928-32838928 GCF_019202785.1 Penaeus chinensis | reverse complement strand
TTTAACGGAATGTTTAAAATACTAAAAGGTATAAAATCCATTAAAAATAATTTCATTAGAATATCTCGTTATTAAATTATAAAATAAAATGATTGCCAAAAAACCAGATAAAAGGGGAAAACTAAAGTAAAACAATTAAAGCAAATAAAAACCAGGAAATAAAAGACAATAAAACGAAACAAGACAAGTGACCGGCAGCGACCAGTCCTCCAGCGTGGGCAGCCAGAGCGGGAGAGCGGAAAGAGGCAGCATCCAAAACCACCTTACATCATTATCACTGATTTGCTATCATTATCATAATTTTTATTATTATCATTACTACTACTATTATTATTACTATTATGATAATGATAATAACAATAATAATAATAATAATAAAAATATTGATAATGAAAATTATAATGAAAAATTATAATGATACTAATAACAACAATAATAACAACAACAATAACTGAACCGCATTTGTTACGACAAAAAGGTATGAATGATAATAATAATGATAACGATAATAATAATAATGATAATAATGATAATAATGATAATAATAATAATAATAATAATAACAATAATAATAATAATGATGATACCAACAACAACAATAACAATAATAATAACGATAATAATAATAATGAGGATAATGATAATAATATCATTACTAGTATTAGTTGTTATGTAGCCGTTGCAGGAGTAAAAATAGTAATAATAATGATCAAAGGGTTACTGATATTACTACTAATAATAATGAGCATAATAATAGAAATAATAATAATTATAATAATGACAATTATTATAAAATAATAATAATAATGGTAATGGTAATGTTACTACTACTACTAATGCTAATAATAATAATGATAATAATAACAATAATAATGAGAACAAAATTATAAAGATAATAATGGTATTGATAATGATAATAATAACAATAATAATAATAATGATAATAATATTAATATTAATAATAATAGTAATAATAACAATGATACTACTACTAATAATAATAATGATAATAATAATAATAGTAGTAATAATAATGATGATAATAACGATGGTAATAGTGATAATAATAATAATAATAATAATAATAATAATAATAATAATAATAATAATTAATAATGATATTAACAATAATGATAATAATAAAATTAATAAAAATAATAATAATAATAATAATATAATCATAATAATAATATTAATAATAATGATAATAATGATGATAATAATAATAATTTTAATAATAATAATAATAATAATAATAATAATAATAATAATAATAATAATAATAATGATCATACTGATGATAAGGATAATAATAATAATGATGATAACACTAATATTAATGATCAGGAGAATGAGGATGAACTTTCTAATCAGTAGTTATCTTTAGTTAATCAGAGACTGACTTATCTCTGTGCTGAATCATTAAGCCTTCTGCCTGGTTTGATTATTTCGTTATATAATGCATATAAACGTACCTCATTTGGAAATTGAATCTTCATGTAGTTTGTCTGTTTAATTTACTGGGTGATACTTTGTATAAAAGAAGGGATGGTAAATATACAGGGTTAAGGGGAACATGAGGAAAAATATATATAAATTGATAGAATGTATAGAGGAATAAGAGCAAAGGAGGAAACGGGATACGAGAAAAAGCCTCCATATTATCTTTATCCATTTCTGCTCTCTCTCTTTGTCTCTCTCTGTCTCTCTCTTTGTCTCTCTGTCTCTCTCTCTCTCTCTCTCTCTCTCTCTCTCTCTCCCTCTCTCTCTCTCTCTCTCTCTCTCTCTCTCTCTTTCTCTCTTCCTCTCTCCCTCCTTCCCTCTCTCAATTTCTCCCTATCTCCCTCCCTTTCTCTCTCTCTCTCTCTCTCTCTCTCTCTCTCTCTCTCTCTCTCTCTCTCTCTCTCTCTCTCTCTTTCACTATCAAATCAAATCAAATTAAATCTCTCTCTCTCTCTCTCTCTTCCTCCCTTCCTCCTTCCCTCTTCCTTCTCCCCTTCCCTCTCCTTCCCTTTCCCTCCCTCCCTCTCCTTCCCTTTCTCTCTCTCTCCCTCCCTCCCTCCCTCCCTCTCCCTCCTTCCCTCTCCCTCTCACTCCCTCCCTCCCTCCCTCTCTCCCTCCCCCGCCCTCCCTCTCTCTCCTTCCCTTTCCCTCCCTCTCCCTCCTTCCCTCTGCCTCTCACTTCCTCCCTCTTACTCCCTCCCTCTCTCTCTCTCTATCTCCCTCTCTCTCTCTATCTCCCTCCCTCCCTCTCCCTCCCTCTCTCTTACATATCCGAACAATCCATCTCTTTATTTTCTTTCTTCATCTCTGTTACTTCGAAAGATCTTCAGATATAATAGCACAGAGACCTTGAGAGGGATTTTCGCGGGAGGATGAAAAACGTGCCGAGAAAACCGCGAAAATGGAGAAATAGGAAAATATAAAAATGCTATTTCTCAGACTCCAAGCCGCTTATCGTGGCGATAAAGAGCTAAAGAGAGCGAGCGACCTCCTCCTTGAGCGTAAAATGAAGAGGACGAGAAGGCGTCGGGAAGTCAAGGGCAAGGAAGTGAGGAATGAAGAAGAGAAGGTGGAGAAATAAGGGGGAATAAAGAAGGGGAATGGAGGTAAGATGTTGTAAAAAAGAATACAAAAAAAAGAGAGTGAAAAAAATAAGGTAAATAAGAAGGACGGAAAGAAAGAAAAAGGAGAGACAAGATAATTTGAGTAAAAGAGAGTGAAAAGATGCAAGGAAATGAAAACAAGAAAGAACAAAACAGAGAGAAAAGAGGTAAAAAAAAAAGAACAAAAAATAGGAGACAAGATAATTAGAAAAAGAGAGAATGAAAGGTTGCAAGGAAATGGAGAAAAAGAGAATAAAACAGAGAGAAAAGAGGCAAAAAAAATATTAAAAAAAAATAGAGTTAGGAAAATGGTAAAAAAAAAAATAGAGAAAAGAGCCCAGGAAATATAAATAAAGAAAAAAACAAAGAGAAAGGACAAGAAATAGAAAAAAAACATGAGAGAGAAATTAGGGAACTCAAAAAAGAGTAAATATATCTATGTATCTAAATAGATAGACATATAATTAGATAGATAAGTGTGTAACTAGATAGATAAAGAGAGAGAACGAGAGAGAGCTAACGGATGAAAAGACAGATATGTAGATATATATTCATAGACAGATAAATACACAAATACATGAATCGATGACAAGGTAGATTTATGAATATCTCAAATATCTGAAAAGGTAATAATATTAATACATAACATACATGCCTTAATAAATCAATGAATAGAGAAATAGATTGAAATAAATCGATGAATAGATAGCTAAAAAAATCGATATTTCATTAGTGGACGAAAAGAGATGAGAAAAAATATTACAAAGAAAAGAAATTAAGAAAAGGAGAGAAAGTGGAAAAAAATAGAACAAAGAAGAGAAAGGATATGAAATTCAGAGAAATTAAATATGAGATTTTCCTCTTCTTATTTCTCTTTTGTTTTCCTTTTTTCTTTTCTTTGTTTTCCTTTTCCTCTTCTTCTTCTTGTTCCTTTTCTCCTTCTTCTATTTTTTCTTCTCCTTCTTTAATTCATCATTGTCATTAGGATTCTTCCTCTATTATTTCTTCCTCTCTTCCTCTTCCTCTTTAATTTATTAATATTGTTATCATCCTGCTTCTTCTCCTTCTCCTTCTTCTTCTTCTTCTTCGTCTTCTCTTTCTTAATTTTGATTCAAAATCTTAAAATTCAATTTTTCCACATCTTTAGTTATTAAAAAGAAATCAAAAGGCGAGAGTAAATTGTAAATAAACATTAATTTAGGCCTATATTGAAGCTGAAATCGTAACGTTTTGCATTTGTCGACATATCCTCATTAGACGAACAAATAACTGATGAGGATCCCGTGACGAGTTCGAAACGTGACGAGTTTCATCTCTTATTATGGCTGTTTTTTTTTTTTTTTTTTTTTTTTTTTTTTTTTTTATCTCTGTGTACACGTTTCTGTGATTGTGTACATGGATGATTTTATTTCCTTAGTGCCATGACACGAAAGGAAAATAATACCAAACATTTAAAAAAAGGAATTGCTTTTTCATTCGCCAAAACGAGGAGGATTACCAGAAAAAAGAGCACGAAAGAAAAGACAAAGGCACATCACTCGAAAACAGAAGCAAGCAATATGAGAAGCCAACTACCGATAACCGATATACATGAAGATCGAACATATTCAGAGCAAAAGAGCGGCAAGATAGACATCTAATAATTTCCGATTTTCGAGAAGGGATGGGAAAAACAACAGTGAAAGACAGAAAATGACGGAAAATTACAATAATATAAAAGGTTTCCACTTCTCCAGCTTCGAGCCACTTGCCTGAGCGGAAAGAAGACACAGGCAAAGGAAAATACCAAAAGGTGAAGTCAAACGCAACGCAGGAAAGTCGGACCAGACGAAGGCAAGCAATTGAGGTAAAAGTTAATGCGGTTTAAATGTTCTTTAGAATTCACTTGGGACACGATTTGCGGTGAATTTCATGGAGTTTTAACGTACACATTTGATAAAAGCGTACATCCGGGATCTTCAGTGTTGGCAGAATAGAGGACAATTTTCGCCTACAAGGTAATGGGTGTGTGTGTGTGTGTGTGTGTGTGTGTGTGTGTGTGTGTGTGTGTGTGTGTGTGTGTGTGTGTGTGCATGTGTGTGTGTATGTGTGTACGCAGACAAACACAAACTGGATAAACACACATAACTATTCACACACACACATTTTTGGTACATTACATAACAAAAAAAAACGTAAGTAAACAAAAAAAAAAAATAAAAATAAAAATAAGGAAAGAGAACTGAGGTACTTGAAAGCAAACACGAGAGAAAACAAGAGATGAAAAGTGCAGAAAATCTTCACTACCATAAAACGAATATATATTAACCGGAGTCTGTTAACGTCCCGTTTAGAATACACAGTAATAACGGACTTTTTTTTTGGGGGGAGGGGGTATTTAAACTTCGTCTTTAT
>NC_061834.1:32811428-32813928 GCF_019202785.1 Penaeus chinensis | reverse complement strand
ACACGCATGCGCACACAGACACACACGCATGCGCACACACACACACAGCATCGCTTTTGATATTATCAATATTATTATCATTATGATCATTATGATAATTATTGTTATTATCATTATTGTCAATATCCTTTGTATTTTTACTATCATTAAGATTGTTATCATTATCTTAAATAGTATTATTAGGATCATAATCATTATTATTGCTATTACTAATTTTATCAAGAGAAAGCAATATCAATATTATCATTATTATCATTATTATCAGTATGATGATTATTATTATAATCATACTATTATTATTACTAGTATTATTAATGTTATTGTTGTTATTGTTATTACTATTATTTGTTTTATTATTATTGTTATTAGTATTTTTATTATCATTATTATTATTATTATTATTATTATTATTATTATTATTATCACAATTATCATTATTATCATTGTTATTATTATTATTATTATAATTATTATTATCACTATTATTATTATTATTATTATCATTATTATTATTACTATTATTATTATTATCATCATAATAATCATCAATATTAATTGTTATTCTTGTTCTTTTCGTGATAGTGGTTGTGCATTTTGTCGTTATTATCATCATCACCATCATACTTATCACTATCACTATCATTACCTCAGCTAACAAATGTCCCAGTAATAAAACGCACTTAATGCAGATAAGTAGATAACGCAGTATATCAGAATCTTCAGAGCATTATGTAAACTCTAGACTCGAAACAGCACAGTATCTATCCACGTAGGCAATGAATGGTGATTTAGCATTGCCCATAATTCGCTTACTATAATTGTGTGATCACGTTGGTCATACAAATTGCAGAGAAATTATCGGTTTCCGGAGGAGGAACGGGGTGAGGGGGGGGGGGGGGGGGGGGGAGGTAGATGAAGAGAAAGGGAGAGAGGAAGAAGGAGGAAGAGGAAGAGGAGGAGAAGAGGTGAAGGTAGAGGAAGAGGTATTAAGGGGAAGAAAGGGAATAAGTGCAGAGAAAAGAGGAGGAAGAGGAGGAGGAGATGAAGACAGGTAAAGAAGAATTTAGAGGAAAAGGGGAAGATAGAGAAAAGGGGGAGAGGAGGAGATGGCGAAGAAGAAATGGGATGAAGAGGCTAGGATTCGAATAGGGACTTGGATAAGGAAGAGAGGAGAAAGAGGAAAAAAGGAGATAAATAGTAATGAGAGAAAAAAACGAGGATAAAAATAGGAAAAGAAGACAAAAGTGACTATTAAGAAACAAATCAGAAAAAAAAAAACAGCAAAGGTAAATAAAGAAGTAGATAATGATGTAGAGAAAGACGAAACGAAAGTAGAAAGCAAGAAGAGGGAAGAAAGGGGAAAGGAGAAAAACGTCGTAGGAAGGAGAAACGAGGAATGAAGAGAATGAAGAGGGAACTCGTAAGAAAAAAAAAAAAACTACCTTCTTTTTCTCTGTCTGTAACATTACTCTTGATTTTACATTCCTTAGTAAGCTTAATTGTTCATTAACAATTTGTCTATTGTCCTGCTATCACTTCTTCCGATCTCTTCCGCTGTTTTATTTAACAGACATTCTACAGTCTCACTTTTTATTTTGTTAATCTTTATATATTGCCTTATCAATTCGGACCTCTCTATTTTGGCCTATCTATTTTTGACTATCTATTTTTGACTATCTATTTTGGTCTATCTATTCTAACCTATCTCTTTATCTCTCTGCAGCACACAGGACCAGTGAAGTTCATCCTATTGTGCTGACTCATCCCGTGCAATGCTAATCCAATGAATTCAAATTAAATCACAACTAAATCGAGTAATATCTATTAAACTCTATACCCATAACGATTACACTATTCTCAGTCTATATTCCGTATCGTGTTCAATCTGTACAAGCTCTCCGAATGGAAAAGTTGACAGGACCTGCACTGCCTGGATAATCAAATCAGAGAATTTTGAGTTGTCGGAAATAACCTTCGCCGAGATGCAGGTGAGGGACAGGTAGAGAGAAGCGAGGGGAACGAGGGACACTCAGTCAGGCTGATACGAGGAACGGAGGTGGTGGGGAGGATCGTAGGTGAGATTGTGCCTTGTGTGAGTGTATGTGTGAGTGTGTATGTGTGAGTGTGTGTGTGTGTGTGTGAGAGAGAGAGAGAGAGAGAGAGAGAGAGAGAGAGAGAGAGAGTGCTTGTGTTTGTGTTTGTACATACAAACATATACTTAATTAATTACATGTGTGTGTGTATATGTGGTTCGTTTCTGCCCGGTTCCATAAGTGTTTGTGTACAAGTGTAGTGCGCGCTTGTGCTTGTATACCCACACACATACATTCGCAAATGAATTCCCGCCCAAATGCAGACAAAGGCAAGCACAATCGCTCATTAATCACTCGCTTTCACTCATGCATACGCTCCTCCCCTCCCTTTCCCTCCTCCACCGACCCCCCATCTCATATCTCTTTCCAAAGCACCTCCCTCTTTCCCTCCCCTCCCCTTTCATCTC